>NC_045455.1:1298632-1314742 GCF_002776525.5 Piliocolobus tephrosceles
CTGTGAGGACAGCACACCTGACCTGTGAGGACCACGCACCTGACCTGTGAGGACCACGCACCCGACCTGTGAGGACCACGCACCCGACCTGGGAGGACCACACGCCCGACCGACAGGACAGCACGCCCGGCCCGTGAGGACCACATACCCAACCCGTCAGGACCACACGTGTCTCCACTACACGTGAGGCACAGGCCAAAAAAAGGGCCTGCTGCCCAGACCCCGTGCCTCGGGGAAAACCCCCAACGGGAAACTTGTTTCCGGGAGAACTGCTTTCCCTCGGGACGCTCCTGTGCTGTGGCCCAGACAATTTCTAGTTTGTCGGATTCTGTGAACTGCGTCTCTCAGGGAATTTTATTTTATAAAGAATTAAAAAGCTGGAATACAAATGGCTGTTCTTCAGAATTCGTTTTCAACCAGAACAATACACCTATCACCCCACCCCGATTCAGCTGGAGTGAGGTGTGGGCTACAGTCCCTCGACATGGTCAGCGGGATAACGTCTTACTCGTAGATTCTAGAAAAGAGTGTTAGGACCTTTTGCAGTGAACGACGGCTTCTTAGGGGCCCATCAACACATCGTTTTTTCCTCACTTCCTCATGGTGATCAACAGTCGGCTCTTCCTTCTGGCTTGGAAATGCCGGGCCCACGTGTCACTCAGATCTACACACGCTTGTGGTTCTCGGCCAGGGCAGCCTTGCCTGCGAGGGACACCTGGCCGTGGTGGAGACATTTCTGGGGCGTGGGGTCTGCTAGCTTTGGATGGGGGTGGAGGGGCTGCCGAGGGCACAGGACAGCGGCCCACGAGGAAGTACATCTGGCCCCAATGTCAGCAGAGCCCGGGTGAGAGGCCTGTTATGCACTCACCAAAAAGTGCCCTCTCTTCATGGCTTAACTTCTGGGGCAGGAAATTATCATGCCTCTAGCTGTGGCTTGGCAGCAGCCTACAAGCGCCTGTGGCCAGCACGGTGCTGGGGGGCAGGAGGCTGCTGTGCTGTAACTGGAAGCTAATGCGTTCAGCCAAATGGTGCCTCCACAGCAGGCGAGGGCGGCTTTGCACCCAGACAGCCACATTGGCTGGGCCTGGAGGAAAAGCCCCTCATGCTGCCCAGCTCTGCTCCTCCTCCCGCTAGCCCTCGCCTTGGCCATCCCAACACAGAACTCTGAAAAAGTTAGAGGGCAGCAAGACGTGGACTCAAGGGTGCCCTGTGAAGCAGTGTGTGTCACCAACAGAGTGGCAGGTGACAGCTGCAGCCAACTCACATGGCCTTCTCACTGTCCCCTCTCCCTGCTGTGAGCTGAGAAGCTGCCTCTCTAAGCTCCCTGCTGGGGCTCCTTGGGTTTAAGGGGTCATGGCAGAGCTGGGATGAGGAGTTAGGCCTCCCGATGCTGGTCCTGCAGAGCACATGGGCCGCAGCTGTAAGCTTTATAGGTGAGGAACAAAGCACAGCTATCATGAATCTAGAATTGGGCATCTTGGTCAGGGCCCCTGAGAAACACTGACCCATTACTGACCTGTGTCCATGTCCTTTGGAAGCTGGTCCACTACAGAGCTATCCTGAAACGCATCGCTGGAAAGCCCTCTTACACCTTGGTTGCCTGAAGTGGGGGCCCCCAGGTAAACTGCCACGATGTGGTTCGGCTTTGTGTCCTCACCGAAATCTCATCTCGAGTTATAATCCCCACGTGTTGGCGGGAGAGCCTGGCGGGAGGGGACTGAAGCATGGACGTCCCCCTTGCTGATCTCGTGACGGGGGGTGAGTGAGTTCTCATGAGATCTGGTTGTTTCAAAGTGTGAAGCCCTTTCCCCTTTGCTCTCTATCTCCTGCAGCCTTGTGAAGAAGGACCTTGCTTCCCCTTTGCCTTCCCCATCATTCTAAGTTTCCTGAGGCCTCCCCAGCCTTGCTTCCTATGCAGCCTACAGCACTGTGGGTCGATAAAACCTTTCTTCTTCCTAAATCACCCTGTCTCAGGTAGCTCCTTAGAGCCATGTGAAAATGGACTGACATGTGCAGATGGTTTATTATTACAATTGCTGGTCGTTATTTCCATTGGATTCTGGGGGTGGCAGGCATCCCTGGGACACCAATCTCCTTTCTCAAAGGGCCGTTCACAGGGATCCTTTTTTTCCCAAGTGACATCAACGCCATCTCCAATGAAGTTCCTGTTTCTGATTTCTGCAGAACCCTGTCCTCATGCGACAAGCACATCTCAGCCGAGAACCTGACCAGCGCGAAAGCCTCACTCCAGCAGATCTGCCTCTGGGACTGGCCACCCGCCACGACTGCAGGCTAAGCCCCATGCCCCCACTTCCTCCCTACTTTGAGAATGAGTATTCCTATAGAAGCTTTCTGCTCAAAAAAGCCCTCGGACCAGACCCATTTAACTCTGATGTGTAAAAACACCCCACGGCCAGCATAACTTGCGCCTTCTCAAGGTCACAGTCACGAGCGGCACCCACCGCCTCCCCTCCCTGTGTAGCTCCCTCTGCCTCCCACCCTTGCCCATACACGGACCGCCCGTGTTTCAGCTGTTCTCACGGCATCCTACGTCTATCAAAGCACATTCCCAGCTTTTAACCGTTCACCTAGGAATATCCTGCTGCTCAACAAGTAACTGTTGTCTTCGCATCTCATTTGTGGCATCAAAATGAGAAGTTACTGTGGCTTACGATGTCAGTGCAGAAAATGCTCCACTGGTGAACTTTTGAAAAAGATGTCCGTGATTCTATTGCTCCTCCCAAGCCACACGGGATCTACAGACATTCCTATAGAATAATTTAGGTCTTTAAAACAAAGTAGCTCTCACCCGTGAACCATCAATCCCAGAGGCCTCTGGACGGTAACCCTGTTGGGAGTATCCCGGTTGGAAGGGAAAATTCTCAGGGGTGAGCACCCCAACCCCAAATTGCTATGCAAGGACCAAGAGGGCTGTCAGCCGCTAGGACTGCCCCCAAGTTCCCTGAGTGCTGGCATCACGCTGGGGTGAGTGCGGGTTCCGTGGGGGCTCAGGGTACCTTCCAGGATGCAGCCGGGGGCTGGAGGGGACAGCCAGAAGAGACCAGGAAACAGGAGCTAGTAGAAACCCTCAGGTTCCAGGAAGGGCAGCAGAGCCACAGTGCCCACTGACCACCAGGGACAGCTGACCAGGGACACGCCAGGGTTCCCGGGGTCCAACAAGGTGGAGATGCTGCAGAGTCCCTGCCAGGAAGCCCCTGGCACTGCACTGCCAGCACCTCATTTAGGAGCACAGCCAGCAGCCCTCCTAGGACAGTGGCACCCATGTCCTCACCCCTGAAGTCCATCTCCGGGGGCTCTTGGGAGGCACCTTCACATTCACACTGAAATTCGGAATTAGAACAACCCAGAGGCCGCACCAGGCAACACCATGAAGTCTGATGCTGGACGGCTGTGTGTGCCCCCAGGCCCTGCCCCTCGGGAGCTGACCCTGCACAGGGTGTCTGGTCTGTCCGAACTTCTCTTTCCTCAGCTTTCACGTGATCTGAACGTCCAGCTGAAAAGGGTGGTTGTAGTGAACCAGGACGTTTGTGAGAGAAAACTGGAAAATCAAGTGCGGGAAAAACGGGACTTGCTATCGCCACAGCAGGCTGCCAGGAGTCTGGAGTCTCAGAGCTCAGGACACTATGTCTTAGTTCTTTTTAAGGGCTACACAAGATGCTTACGTAAGCCCGACCCGGAGGAAAATCTCATAAAAGATACAAAACAATCAACATGATGACATTCATGGCTTGGTGGCATTCGGGAATTATTCAATTAAAATAAACTAAGACAAGGAATAAATTCTAGAAAACCTAAAGCTTTTAAAACAGTGAAATAATATTGGAATGGATTCTCAAGATCGACCTGGTAAAAACGGATTTAGGTTATGACGAAGGAGAACAGCAGTGTTTAGTTACGAGAAGTGAAAGCGACTAAAGCAGGTAAACAGCGCACAGGACACGCAGCGGGACTTCTGTGTTTGAACCCAGCAGTCTGAGGGACACACACACAGGGAGAGAGAGGTCAGGCTAAACCGGGAACGGAGCCGATTTCTGTTCAGAAGTCACCCAGAAGGGGCTGCTGAAGAGAGACTTTCTCCAAGGTCAGCGCTGGTGTTTGCTTGTACGGCTCAATACCTGCGGCCTTTAAGCAGGGATGGTCTCTGACATCTACTCAGCGGCTGGCGCGGCTCTCGCAGGTGGCACAGGGCCCCACCGGGCCTCCCACACACGCCTGTGCTGCCTTTAATTTAAAGTCAAGGGAAGCTCCCATCAATCCAGTCGATTAAGAAAACATCCCTGACTCAGTGGGCCACGCTGACATGGAAACCAAGGGAACACAGCAAGGATGTGTGTCAGGAGGCACACGCCCCTCCTAACACAGAACTAGCTCCGGGGTGCGTGGGGCACACGCCCCCTTCTAACACAGAGCTAGCCCCTGAGTGCGTGGGGCACACGCCCCCTTCTAACACAGAGCTAGCCCCGGGGTGCCTGGGGCACACGCCCTCGTCTAACACAGAGCTAGCCCCGGGGTGCCTGGGGCACACGCCCTCGTCTAACACAGAGCTAGCTCCGGGGTGCCTGGGACACACGCCCCCTTCTAACACAGAGCTAGCCCCGGGGTGCGTGGGGCACACGCCCTCTTCTAACACAGAGCTAGCTCCAGGGTGTGTGGGGCAGCAGCGGCTAACAGCATTTCCACCGACAAAGCACACAGGAAGTCACATTTGAAAATATTTTCGAGAAATATTTCATTTGTAATGCACTCCAAAAACACAGAGAAACGACAAACCCATGATTGTCTTACCACGTGTGTGTTGGTAGTCATTATCTGAGAGTGGGAAGGGAAGCCAGTGGCAAAAAGAAAAAAGCAAGATACAAATAAAACAAACCCCCAGGGATTAGGCAAACAACCAGAGAGTGAATGTCCACTAGAAAACTACAAATCTGTTCATTGCAAAAGAAGTAGACTTAAGTACAGTGCTCGGGGAAATCTAACACGGGCTCAACGTGGAATTCATTCTCACATTAAAAACACAATGTCTAGGCCGGGCGTGGTGGCTCACGCCTGTAATCCCAGCACTCTGAGAGGCCAAGACGGGGGTATCACAAGGTCAGGAGATCGAGACCATCCTGGCTAACGCAGTGAAACCCTGTCTCTACTAAAAATACAAAAAAATTAGCCGGGTGTGGTGGCGGGCGCCTATAGTCCCAGCTACTTGGGAGGCTGAGGCAGGAGAATGGCATGAACCCGGGAGGCAGAGCTTGCAGTGAGCCAAGATCATGCCACTGCACTCCAGCCTGGGCGACAGAGCAAGACTCTGTCTCAAAAAAAACAAAAACAAAAACAACACAATGTCTAAATTGTATAATTCTATCACTAGGTAATGAGCTGATGGTGAATTGTAAGCTACAGAGAGAGTCTGAAAACCTCAGCAGGCCAGCCGCGCAGGGTGGCTCACGCCTGTAATCCCAGCACTTTGGGAGGCCGAGACGGGTGGATCAGGAGGTCAGGAGATCGAAACCATCCTGGCTAACACGGTGAAACCCCGTCTCTACCAAAAATACAAAAAAATTAGCCGAGCGTGGTGGTGGGCGCCTGTAGTCCCAGCTACTGGGAGGCTGAGGCAGGAGAATGGCGTGAACCCAGGACGCGGAGCTTGCAGTGAGCCGAGATAGTGCCGCTGCATTCCAGCCTGGGCCACAGAGCAAGACTCTGTCTCAACAACAACAACAAAACAAAAAACAAAAAACCTCAGTAGGACATTTCCTTCCAGTGACACTGAGCACTCAGGTCATGTGACCCGGGGCGATGCGCATGTGGTGATCGACCCCGATGGGAAGCTGCACGGGCTGCACTGAATTACTGCTCTGACAAGATCATCATATGGGCTTGGGAGGGTTTATTCCCCAGCAGCTGAGTCGGCGCGCTCGAGCTCCGTACTGACCTGCCCGTTGCTCGTCACAGTTGTATTTTCAAACATGAAATAAGCACCAAAGAAGAACACCAGCGCGTCAAACAGTCCCAGGAGCGTCCAGTAGATGAACACACGCCAGCGCAGCAGGGCGTTCTTGGCGACGTCCCTGTGTGAGGACAAAAGTGCACAGCGTGTGTCCTCAAGAATCGGGGCTCAGCGCCTCCCCCGGGCTCCAGGGTAGCCGTCCCTGGACGCTGTCTTTATGGGATAAGATGTGTGTGGCCAGTAAACACGAGGTTTGTGCTGTGGCCACAAATGCAGCATGTCCGTCACAACCAGCATTTTACTACCCATTCATGTCCTCGGCTAACTTTTGCTCGGATTCTTTCTCTCTCATATTCACTGCAATATCGTCATAGGCAGAGAGATGCAAGCCATGCGCTGCTGCTTCTGAAAGTAACGAACATGGAACACAAGGCACACACCTGACATTCACCGAGCTTGTGACACCTTACACCTGACGTGACACCTTATGCCTGAGGTGACACCTTACAGTTGACGTGACACCTTACGCCTGTTCAATAAGACAGAATTTGCAGGATCCCTTCTGGATACATGTCTAGAACAGTATATCCTCTCCTGTTTTCTCAGATTTACTCCCAATTATTAAAGACGTACAACAAATTTTTTATCGTCGTCCTTAATCACCTACGGTGATTATTTTTGGGTCCAAGCCATCAAGATCCCACAGAATGGCTAAATATTCTGATGAGGGCAGCGAGGCTGATGCACGGATTCCTGCAGCATCCTGGGCAGGGAAGTGAGTGGTCTTGGCTGTGGTGGTGGATGCAGGAACCACGCATGTGAGAAGATTGCACAGAACTGAACACACACAGACAGGTGTCATGTACACACATGTACATGAGCACAGGGAAAGCTGGGTGATCTGAATAAGGGAACAGGAGAGCGGCATCAACATCAACACATTGGATGTGATGCTGGACTGCAGTTTCTTGCATGTCACCACTGAGGGACATGGGATCACGGTCCACGGAATCTATTATTTCTTTTTGTTTGTTTTTGAGACGGAGTCTCGCTCTGTCACCCAGGCTGGAGGGCAGTGGCGGGATCTCAGCTCACTGCAAGCTCCGCCTCCTGGGTTCACGCCATTCTCCTGCCTCAGCCTCCTGAGTAGCTGGGACTACAGGCACCGCCACCTCGCCCGGCTAGTTTTTTGTATTTTTTACTAGAGACGGGGTTTCACCGTGTTAGCCAGGATGGTCTCGATCTCCTGACCTTGTGATCCGCCCGTCTCGGCCTCCCAAAGTGCTGGGATTACAGGCGTGAGCCAACGCGCCCGGCCGGAATCTATTATTTCTTACAACTGCATATAGATGTAAAATTATCTGAAAGATAAAATTTTAATTTATGATAGGGTTTGGCTGTGTCCCCACCCAAATCTCATCTTGAATTGTAGCTCCCATGACCCCAACTGTTGTGGGAGGGACCTGGTGGGAGGTGATTGAGTCATGGGGGCGGTTTTTTCCCATGCTGTTCTCGTGATAGTGTCTCAGTCTCACGAGATCTGATGGTTTTATAAAGGAAAGCTCCCCTGCACACGCCCTCTTGTCTGCCACCATGTAAGACGTGACTTTGCTCCTCATTCACCTTCCGCCATGACTGTGAGGCCTCTCCCCAGCCACGTGGAACTGTGAGTCCACTCAACCTCCTTCCTTCATAAATTACCCAGTCTCAGGTATGTCTTCACAGCAGGATGAAAATGGACTAATACGATTTAAAAGACCATGGAAAACAGTAACATACTGAATCTGCCAGACTTCGGGGGGCATTTCTGAAATAGCAGAAAAATATCTATTCCATATTATTAAAAAAAAATAACTTTTTGGGAGAAAAGACACCCTGAAAGCAGAGCTGTTAATTTTTCTTTTTTCTCACTGAATGGAACACACATGGTTTTAAAGGATAACTTAGGCCATAGACTCCCGGGAGTCACAACGAGGAAGACGCTGGTACCCCGGCTCCCTTAGGACTGTCAGAAAGCACAGGAAAGTGCAAACTGGCTCCACACAGACGTTCCAAATGCAGCGTAAACCATCCAGCAAGGCTTAAAGAGTCTCCATTTGAACTATGTTGCTTCCAGTTTAAAGAAGCTCCTGACCTAGCAAGCGTATCGGTAGATGCTGAATGTTTCTGGCCCTTAACTGGGGTCTGCCAGGTAGCTACTGCAAGATCTGCCAGAGTGCTGCCTAGTTGTTCTCTGTGCTCTCAGGAGAGGCTGTGTGGAGGATGGTACCTGTACAGGGTCGGGTCTCTCTGGAGCACGTCGATGCCAATATGCTGCTCCATGAGGCTGTACAGGAGGATGGGGAGGGAGGTGAAGCTGATGTTGTAGAGGGTCAGACACGCAGTGTCGTACAAAGTCTGTAAGAGGAAAGTCACAAGGAAGTGGCGCCTCAGTGCATTGTTACAAACTTTTTGGATCTTTTGATTAAATATATTTTCTTTTTTTTTTTTTTGAGACGGAGTCTCGCTCTGTCGCCCGGGCTGGAGTGCAGTGGCCGGATCTCAGCTCACTGCAAGCTCCGCCTCCCGGGTTTACGCCCTTCTCCTGCCTCAGCCTCCCGAGTAGCTGGGACCGCAGGCGCCCGCCACCTCGCCCGGCTAGTTTTTTGTATTTTTCAGTAGAGACGGGGTTTCACCGTGTTAGCCAGGATGGTCTCGATCTCCTGACCTCGTGATCCGCCCGTCTCGGCCTCCCAAAGTGCTGGGATTACAGGCTTGAGCCACCACGCCCGGCCAATTAAATATATTTTCTTTCTGAAATGCCTAGAAAGACCAGAGCACTTTTCAAAGCTTAACGATATAAACTAGGGTCTGTGAGATCAACTGTGATTTCAGGATGAAAGTCACAGCTGGCAAAAGCCTAACACTGACTCATCCCATTCTATCAGCACAAACTTCAAGAAAAAAAAAAAAAAAAAAAAGGAAAAAAGTCATAGAAAACATTTGCAATTCTGATTGTCATCTTCAAGCTTCAGTGACTCTGGTCCCAGTCACTTCCCATGAAGGCAGTTGGCCCGCCAACCACTGAGCACACGAGTGACAGAAGGAGGCGTCCATCTAGGGCAGGTGCCCGGGGAGTCCTTTACCCCTCCTGGATGGGAACTGTCTTCTTCCCCTGTGGGCACACTGCACACGTTAACGTGCCAGGCACCGGGGTGGCCCACGTCCACAAGGACCTCGAGTTGGAGTTAATTCTTGCAGTGGTGCCAGGATGCCCAGCTCGGCCCTGCTGGGCCCTGGGAGACCACATCATCATTAGCCCTCATCTCAGGGCCAGAGCAGTTTCAGAAGACACGGAATAAGCGGCCTCCAGGACGGCAACTCCTCAGCACCGCGGCCCCCACCCCACGCCTGACCTTTCACCCCCGTCTGCTGCTGGGCACCCTGGCTTCCTCGCAATGCCGGGGAGTGCTGCTGATTCCCAAGTCTCCTCTCCCCACGGCAGCCACCCACTGGGGGAAGGAAAAGAAGGCTCAGACAGCCTGTCCCTGAAGACCCTAGGACTGACCTGTTGTGAAAACCCACAGAAGAACTGGTATAAAAACTGAGGGAAGATGAAGCAGACATTCTGAAAGGCAAGGCAGAGCTGTTAGTTCAGTGACGGGGCAGACGGAGGCAGCCGCCACTCCCAGCGTGGCCTGTCCCACGGGGGAGGAGGGATCCACGTGTGCCTGGAGTGCGGGAGAACAGCACTAATGGGTTCTAGAAAGTCTCTTATTTCAGGGGCAACTGAAATGCACATGTGACCACGTTCTGGCCACTCTGAGGACAATGTATAGAGGAAATTTGTCAGCTCCAAGAGACACAAGAAGGCAATGCAGGTATCAGTATAAACAGGAAAGAATGGAACTGCACAGTGAATACGGAATTCTAAAATACCGTTCCTCAAACATTTCCACCTGAAAGGTCCTCACTGGTTCCACACTCAATTCTGTGGAGGGGAGAAAAGGACGGGGGGTCTCCCGTGGCACAGCAGGCTCTCCTCATCCTCGGGGATACATTCCCAGACCCGGGGGGGAAGGATGAAGAATCTGCGGACGGTCCTGAACCCTGTCTACACTGTAGATGGGTATGTGTGTTCCTACACATACACACCCATGACAAAGTTTTATTTATAAAGTAGGCGCAGTAAAAGAGTTAACAACAAAACATAGAATAACTATAATAATCTACCATAATCAAAGGTACATGAATTTGGTCTCTCCCTCCTCCTCTTAAAATATATTATCGGGTCGTATTCACCATTCTTCTTCTTGTGATCTGTCAACCTGGTCACCAAGACAGCTACAGAGTGACTGAGGGGCAGGTAGCGTACACACAGCATTGGCACACCAGACGAAGGGACAAGCCACATCCCAGGAAGGACAGAGCAGGACGGCATGAGGCTTCATCACGCTGCTCGGAATGGCATGCAATTTAAAACTTAGACACTGTTTATTTCTGCAATTTCCATTGGATATTTTTGGGCCTGGGTTGACTACAGGTAATGGAAACTGTAAAAAGCAAAGCCACGGCTAAGCGGGACATGACTGCAATCAGATTCACCCCTTCCTTTCTGACAGTTGCTGCTACCTAGAGATCAATGACCTCTTGGGGCATCAAGTGGTTCAGACAAGGGTCGTGCCAGCCTGTGCGTGATCTGCTGCTGAAATTGTGAGGGGGCGCGGCGATCCGCCTACCTTATAAAAGAAGTACTGCACGAGCTCAGATATCCTAATGTAATAAAAATGCCCGTGAACAAGCAGCATCTTCTTCAAATGCTTAAACTTTGGGATTGCATAGTCGCTGTTCCTGGCAGCCTGGCGGCCTTCCTTGCCGATGACACCTAGAAGACGGAGGTGAAGGATCTGAGGAAATGCTTTCCGTACACCACGCACAGGGCAGGGACGGGGAGAAGAATGGATGAAACCATCATCACGAGCCTTCCTGGTCACACACGAGGGTGATGACGGGGGTGTCCTGAATGCACCTGCATGCTGCCATGGGCCTCTGTCTAGCGGAGGGGTGACCTGGCCACCAGGACGTGCCGGCAGCAAGGATGAAGCTCACCTATGCCCACATGCGCTTCCAGAATCATGCTGACATCATTTGCGCCGTCGCCAACTGCTAACGTGATTGGGTGCTCTTTTGAAAATTTGATTAATTTAACAATCTGCAAAAGAAAGAAAGGCAGCATTTATCTTCACTATTCCACTTCTGAACAGGTTATTCATTCACTAGGCAGAAATAATGAAGATGTAAAGTTAGCCTAGGCAAATAAAAAAACTATCTACTTGAGCTAATTTATGACATTCTGTTTTCTCCATACAGGATAAAACTTTTTTTCATACTGAAAACAAAACAAAATAAAGTAAAAGAAATGAGGTATGATTAAAATGACGTGGGCTGGAAAAGGCTGGTAGACAAACTTTGGCGGTACAGACGTGAGATATATGAAGTAGTTTGTGGTTATTGTTATATTCATCTATTTAAATATATGGAAAAATGTGTAACTACTGGGAAAATATATTTAAATATACAGGGGCAAATGTGAACCCTGGATTCTGTTAGAAGACATCACTATTCCAAGGTACTTCAAGCTATTTGGTATAAAGCATCTATTTCTAAAACTAAACTATTCCTAATGCTATTTTAATTTTCAAATTTGTAACATGCAAAATCAAATATGACAATTTTATGTAAAAATAATTTCTAAGTTTTTAGTCAATTTCTTTTTTCCCCCCATGTATGTGCCTAAAGGTAACAGTTCAAGATATGACTGAAGAGATGGGGGAAACGTGTGGGTGCCTTCTTGTTTCAAGATAGGAAACTGAATGAAACGTTTCAAAAGCCAGTTGAGAACTGAAAAAAGTACTATGGAATACATGAAGAGCAAATGGCAAACCCTGAGTTGCTGTTCCGTTCGGGAAGTAATCCTGTAAGGTTTACGTGCAGTTACACATGTGAGAGAGAGGAGAACATCAAACCGTCTTCCCCACATGGAAGGTCTGTGAATGCCTGAGGCTCAGCTTGTCGTCCTGAGGACCCCCGCTCCGTGTTTTTGGCGAAATTGACAGATTAATGCACCCACGGGCACAAACTCTCAACTTTTCACCTCCTTGGTTTCCAGAGTTTGTGTGAGACGTTTTTTACCTTAAACACTGGGTTGCTCTGACCAGTTATGGATTTACTCATGAACAGGTCAAGAGAAACTGACGTATCGTGTCTAAAATGTGGTATAACGAAGCTGGAACTTTTCTAGGCTTCCTGAGATCAGAAAGACATCCATGTTTACACACATATTCCATAGTGCTTTTAAAGTGTTCACAGAAAAAACTTCGGTGTGTGTTTCCCACAAGAACATGGGCGCGTGAGACGTTCGGAGTTTGATGGACAAGACAAGTTGAATCCTCGTGGCATTTCCCAACTGCAGCCTTTTGGGCAAATTATTCCAATTTGTAAAGCTGGTGCCCTCATTCGCCTGAAAGGGTTAGTTTGAGGCTAAAAGCATTTGTGTCTGTAGGAGGCACACACTAGGTGCTCAATAATGTCAGCTCTCTTCCCCTAAACCTTTAGTGTAGATTCTCAGGAGTGACTGAGGCAGTTTTTTTTTTTTTTTTTTTTTAACAGAAGTCAGCCAGGGCAGCTGTCCTGGCCATTGCATCTGGAAGGGTCACACGTCAGACTGGTCAACACCCACTAACCAACAAGCCTGGCCCAACAAGCAAAACAAGATCTGCATTTTAAATCTCTACCATGGTTACTTCTCTTTTTAACAGGCGGTACCCTGCTAGGCTTTTTAACAATCCGAGGTGGTGAGACCTAACGGAAGGTTTCCAGTGTTTCGGACACCCCGACCACCAGCCATCGAGGACGGGCGGGCAGCACCTGGGCCTTCTGCAAGGGTGCCATGCGGCAGCAGAGCACCGCGCTGCAGCTCCGGCAGATCTCCAGGAAGAGCTCCCTGTAGTTGCTGGAACTCCCGTCTTCGCGAGGCTTCATGATGAGAGACAGCGCAGCTCCGTCGATAATCAAGCCGTAGTCCTGCATATCTGCTGAGAGTCTGTCAGAGGACGTGAGTCAGAAAGACGCTCAATCACTAGATCTAGAGATTTTAGAAGACTCCGTATTTCTTTGGATGGCGACAGATGCTACAAATCCATGGGATTAAGAAACTAGTGTTTCTTGTTTTATCACTACAATCTTTTAAGAGTGTATTTTAGTGAAACATTCCTATTTTAAGTAAAGCAAGTGCACATTCTCTTTGTGGACTCGTTAAGTCCCTGTACTTTTGAAACAACAGGAAGGCGTTCATCTTGCAGTCTAAGATCTTGGTCAGTCTTTATTCTCAACCTGCTTGGTCACAGTCTTTATTTGTATAGCTAAGTTCTTGGGTATCTGCCTGGATGACCTAAGTTGGAAAGAACGTGGTCATAATCTCCTCTTCGCTGGGTTTCAAAATGACAAGGAGGCTGGATGCGATGGCTCAAGCCTATAATCCCAGCACTTTGGGAGGCCGAGGCGGGCGGATCACCTGAGGTCAGGAGTTCAAGACCAGCCTGGCCAACATGGTGAAACCCCATCTCTATTAAAAATACAAAAATTAGCTGGGTGTGGTGGTGAGCGCTTTTAATCCCAGCTACTTGGGAGGCTGAGGCAGGAGAATTGTTTGAACCTGGGAGGCAGAGGTTGCAGTGAGCCAAGATCACGCCACTGCACTCCAGCCTGAGCGACGGAGTGAGGCTCCATCTCAAAAACAAAACACAAAAAACAAACAAGGAAAACAAACAAGGAACACCTCTAATCCCTAAAAGGAGTTCTGCAGATTGCAGATCAGGTAGAGGGAATTATCTGTGCTATTTATGAATAACTTAACATTTGTGTAAATTAGACAGCTGCTTTTGCTTTATGTACATGAATGAAACTGAAATGATTCAAATAAAATCTAATCTCAGATAATGCATCTAACACCAGTAAGAACAGCATCGATAAAATGTGTCTGAATAAACTACTGAATATTCTTGGGGAAAAAACAACTCTTGGGCATGCACTGCTTTGTCTCAGACGAACAACCATGCATTATTAACGTCTCCACTTCCTCCAGCAGATGTTTGAAGGTGCCTGCAGCACAGCCCCTAAGTCTCAGGAGCAGATGAGAATTATCCTACTCAAAATATTTCATCAATCATGTCTTTTTGCATCTGTTACCTGGCAGTCTGAAACCGAACATATACACACGTATGTGAAAAAGACACGTCACAACTGCTGGAAAAACCAGCCCGTCTTGTTCCCAGTGTTCACCTGACCCGTGAGAAGCTGGCATTAACGTCCCAGGGGAAAACCGAATTCCCAGTAAGGACAATGCAGTTCCCCCACTTGCAGGCCACTGGGTCTGAAGCCCCTTCTGAGGGAGTGGGGGTGGGGGCGGGGACGCGCTGCCTACCCTGAGAAGTTGTCTCTGGTCAGGCTCCCGCCATGGCGCAGGACCGTCTTGCTCAGCTCGAACAGGACGTCGTGCAGGCTCTGCTCCTCGATCCTCTTGGTGGTCAGCTCCAGCAGCTGCGTGTTCCTGCGGAAGAGCTTGCAGGCATAGCACGTGGCTGCGGCCGTCTCCATCTTGTCTCCTGTGAGAACCCAGACCTTGATCCCGGCCTTTTGCAGGGCCTCAATGGTGTCTGCAGCTTTCTCCTGCAGCCTGAGGGAGGCAAAACCAAACACAACACAGAGAAAAGTCAGTGCTGACCCAGGAAATCCAAATAAGGAACTGCAGAAACTTGCAAAGCTGACAAAATATTGTAGCCCCTCAAAATCAAAACGTGCCATGCTGTGGTTCATGATCTTACCACAAAGTACCTGAAGCGGCTTCTGAAGGTCTGAATTAGTGTTTCACAGCGAAACACTTCATAACAGCAGAGAGATAAACATGGAGCAAACATTTGAGATGGAAAGGGCTGTCTGGTGTCACTGACGTCTGACAAGCCTGAGTTTTCTGTGTAGCTGGGACTCACTACCTGGGGAGGGTTTCAGGAAATTATAACCACCACCAAAAATGTCTCAACCATGGAAAGATGGGATCTGGACTCCCATCAAGGTGGTCAGGAATATTCATTGTCTTTTGTTTTGTATAAACTGTTCTAAGTCTGTCACTTAGAACCCACTTGGGGTCCACGTACCTCTAAATAAAATAAAATACTGAGAATAATACTAGTGATTCTATGGCCAACAGGTACCATGGGCTTGCCACGTGCCAGGCCCATGTGACACTTCCTGTGTGCACTCTTTCATGCTCACCACTATGTCATGAGTAAGGACGTTAGCATCACACCCATTTTACATACGGAAAACCCAAAGCCTGCAGATGCTACAGAAGGTATCCGGGGAGAAGTGGCTCTTCTGATGCCAGTCAGGTCACTTCCCTCTCCTTGGAAGATCGGGGGTCAAAACCACGTTTGCCTCATTTCGGGGCCTGCATTTTTTCTAGGTTTTAGACTTTACTTTCGTGTGAAGGAACACGTTATGCTTCCGGAAAGCATGAAAGGAAAGGATTTAAATTCTAACTGGAATGATCTGGTTTTCTGGGAAGAACTTCCTAGCTAAAAGTCTCAAGATCAGACAATCATAGTACTCTATAGATGGAAAAAACGCCTCTAATTTTATGTGTGTGTGTATGTATGTATATATATATGTGCACGTGTATATATGTGTGTGTGTGCATATATATATATAGAGAGAGAGAGAGTGCGAGCGAGATATATATGTGTGTGTGTGCATATAAATATATATAGAGAGAGAGAGTGCGAGCGAGAGAACGCACAAGAGCACGAGAACGCTTTGTTATGTTGCCCAGGCTAGGGTACAGTGGTATGATCTCAGCTCACTGCAGCCTCCAACTCCTGGGCTCAAGCTATCCTCCCTCCTCAGCCTCCCAAGTAGCTAGGACAACAGGTGACTGCTACCACACCTGATTAATGAAAAAAAAATATTCAAGAGATGGGATCTCACCATGCTGCCCAGGCTGGGCTCAAACTCCTGGCCTCAATCAATCCTCCAGCATCAGCCTCCCAAAGTGCTAGGATTATAAGTGTGCTGCACCGGGCCTGGCCCTGTTTACAAGCGTGCTGCACCGGGCC
>NC_045455.1:1314752-1325926 GCF_002776525.5 Piliocolobus tephrosceles
ACCGGGCCTGGCCCTGTTTACAAGCGTGCTGCACCGGGCCTGGCCCTATAACTCGATTCAAAAGGAAGCTGAAGCTCAGAGATGTTTTGCACTTGCTGACTGGAGATTTTAAGGAAATAATTTATAAGCAAACATCATCACTTCAAAGCCACTGAGACCCCCCGCCACCCCCGACAAGACATTAACTCTCCACTTTTCTACATTCCCAATCCAGTCAAGTCAACCTGCCCCCTGCTCCGGGGGCTCTGTCCCATCTGCTCTGCTGGAGGCATCCCCACGCTCCTCCACCACGGCCTCTAAAGATCGACCCAGCTGCTCCCCAGGCAAAGACCATCCTACGGACACCCCTCTTCTCCCGGACAGAGAGCAGGTGAGTGGCTGGCCATGACAGCAAGGCCCCACCTCCCAGCAGCACCAGCAACAAAGCCTTTCGGCAGTCGTGGCCCTGCGCTCTGAAGCCTTCCTGTGTGCAAGGCGCGTTCTTTACATGGCGCTCCGTGCACTTGCTCCGGACTGAACGGGGGAGCGTGACTTCAAAGCAAAACACAAAACCACCAAACAAAACTTCCCACTTCACATAATACTCCGTTCAGATCAAGAACTCGGGGAATATTTGTTCAACACACTCAGAAAATGCAGGGTTAGTGATGACGATTTCAGTTTTGGACCGAAATGGATCTTAAAGATTTTCAAACTTGATGCTTTTAACTTCTAGGAGATAAACTCCTAGTAAACTTCCTGAAGTTTCTGCTTCATTCTCATCAATTGGAACATTTTTTTTCTCTCCTCCATTCCTACAAACCGCTGAAATTCATGCCTTTCACTCAGCTCTGAAGGTGCCATGTGGACCTGACGACTGTTTCTTAGTGGCCTCGGCCTCAAACAACTTTCAGTCCCCATTGTGGAGCTGGGGCACACTGGCAACTCTCGCCTTAGAGGTACCTGAAAATCTGTAATTGGTAATTTTGCTGGTTATGATGATGATTAGTTTAATTTTCTACTTCATTATTTTAAGTTTTTTCAAATAATGATAAACACATTGAGTATGTAATGATCTAAGAAGTAATACCAGTATTTGGAAAGAACTAGCAACAAGTTCAGGAACAGAGTTAGCTGTGGATTCCATTCTAAAGAGTAATTACAGCCGGGCATGACCGCTCATGCCTGCAGTTCCGGCACTTTCAGAGGCTGAGGTGGGAGGATTGCTTGAGGCCAGGAGCTTGAGACCAGCCTGGGCAACATAGTGAAATCCTATCTCTACAAAAAATATTAAAAATTAGCCAGGCATGGTGGTATGTGCTTGAAGTTCTAGCTACTCAGGAGGCTGAGAAGGGAGGACAGCTTGAACCTGGGAGTTTGAGGCTGCAGTGAGCTGTCATGGTGCCACTGCACTCCAGCCTGGGCAACATGGCAAGATGCCATCCCTTAAAAAAAAAAAAAAAAAGAATTTGCAAGAGTCCTTCTATCTTGCCTGTTGATGATATGAAAAAGCTATTTTCACTACTTCCTGGGAAAGTGTGCTTTCAGGCATCTTATTCATGGATAACAAAATATCCCACAGGCATGACCTTCCTGACATGACTCTAGCATGTAGCAAGACACCTAGCCTCTCCCTGAGCAGCAAACACGCCCCACTGGCTGTGCAGCTGGCCTCCCTCCCTTCCACTCGCCCTCACACACCCCGGGCCGTCGGCCTGCATCCTAGTTTGTCTCTCAGGACGGGGTGCGTGTGTTTACTTTACCGGTCCTCAACAGCCGTGGCACCAAGCAGAATAAGATCTTTCTCTATTTGCTCATAGGCTTCTGCTAACTTTTTCTCTCGATCTTGAAGGGCCACTTTGGCAGCCTGCAGCAGTTTACAAATGCCTTCATATTCTTCTTGGATCAGCCTCTTATAAGCAACACACAAAGTTCGGAGCCCCTCCTGCAGAATACAACGCAGCGTTTAGCACAAATTCAAGGTGTCACTTGCTGAAATATTACGCTCCATGGCCTTCCCAGTATCCCTTCTCTCATTAGAATAACTAACCCAGGAATTGTAACCCTTTCAGAACTTACAGTACTAAGTAAACAAAGAAAGATTATAACCCAACCAACTCTTGAAAGGAGTAAGTCAACAAGTGAATTATTTAAGTCCACATTAAATATAAAGAATCATTATGGATCACAGACTAGAAAGCCTGGAAATCAATAACAGAAATCAGGGTCATCTACCAAAAGATAAACTTCATTCCTTTACTTTCACAAATGCAGAGTTAAATTGAACCTTTTTTTAAGGATAATCATTTGTAATTTTACGGACAATATCAAGTGATATTTCTAAAGTAACCATGTTTTATGCGGGAAGTTTGTAAGGTGGTTGTTCTTTCACAACGAAGGAAACCTGCCAGGTTATTTATCAAAATCATCGGTTGCCCGGGAACATAAGAAATTAAGAATCACAAACTCTTTACTGTGATCACGATTCTGGATGTCACCACACAGAGAGAATGCAGCCGCCACCAGCAAGACACAAGGAAGCGGGGCAGAGGCTGAAGCAGCCACAACAGGGTGGTTCACAGATGAGCCTCTTCATTCCGTCAGTCAAGGCTGCTGAGGGCGACCGCCACAGAGGTTTACTGGATGATCTAGGGTGTTTCCCTTCCCTTTTCCCTGCTCCTTCAGCCCCAGCCCTACTGACAGTAAAAGAACCACAATCCTCCCAAATAACCACTTTAAAATCTGGGAGACTGCTGGTTTTTAAGAGTTGAATCATGTTTCCCATTCTATGGATGAAGCGTCCCCTAACTCTCAGGGAAGGCTTGTATTGATCACCAGTTCCAGACCTCTTAATTCGTGTGAAGGACAGAATTGCCACTGGGTCGATGGCTCTCATGGCCCTTGAGCTCTCAAAAACCAGAAGGGGAAAGGGGGAGTTGAAGAAGTGAGAACACAAGACAGGGTCTATGTGTGCCTGAGCCCTGTTCGCTAGGAACACTCTTGAACTCCTTCCTTCCCATCCTCCAGATATTGTCTCCTGGTCAAGAATAAGTGAGAAGCCAGTGGACCTGTCTCAGAGGAAAGCAGCACTGAACAAACACCGCTCAGCCGACCCAGCCTCACCTCCTGCTGAGCACCCCACCTTGCGGCTTTCTGCTGATGGGTTTGCCTCTATTGTTAGGCGCTGGGTTCTCTGGCTGTGGGCGCTGTGTCTGACTTCATCACTGAATCCCTAGCACACAGCCCAAACCCAACAACTTTTGCTGAATAAGCAAGTGGTTGAAATTAGACCTTTTGTGCACCTGGTCGTCAAGTTACAGATTGGAGACATAAACGCGAATTGCACAACGAATTCTCTGACTTTTCCTAAGAGGCAATAAAACATACAAGATATACAGCTTCAGTCTGAAACCAGAAAAACTGCATAACAAGAAAATGGTTTTATAGGATAATAACCCAGAGTGGCCCCAGAACTTAGGTTGCTGTGAGTGGTAAGCAGAAGCTTTTGGAAATAAATGTTTCTGCTTTTAAAAGTCAATCAGGGACTTTCTCTTGTGGTAACACAGAAAAGAAATACTTTTTTTTTTTTTTTTTTTTTTTTTGAGACGGAGTCTCGCTCTGTCGCCCAAACTGGAGTGCAGTGGCTGGATCTCAGCTCACTGCAAGCTCCACCTTTTGTGTTTACGCCATTCTCCTGCCTCAGCCTCCCGAGTAGCTGGGAATACAGGCGCCCACCACCTCACCCGGCTAGTTTTTTGTATTTTTTTAGTAGAGACGGGGTTTCACCGGGTTAGCCAGGATGGTCTCGATCTCCTGACCTCGTGATCCGCCCGTCTCGGCCTCCCAAAGTGCTGGGACTACAGGCTTGAGCCACCGCGCCTGGCCGAGAAATACTTTTATCTATTCCTCCTGCTAAGTACTACAAAAACCCTGGACACAGCACATAAAACAAAACCAGATAAATACACTACAAGAAAACTGTAGAACAACATCCCTTAGAAATATAGATGCAAATATCCTCAACAAAATACTAGCAAACTGAATCCAATGGCACACTGAAAGGATCATACACCACGACCAAGTGGGGTTTATTCTAGGAATGCAAAAGTGAGTCAGCATATGAAAGTCAACGCAATATATGACATTAATAGAATGAAAGGGAAAATCCCACATGATCATCTCAACTGATGCAGAAAAGGCATGTGAAAAAAATCCAGCCCCTTTTGGTGATAAAATCACTTAATAAACTGGGTAGAGAAGAAACCTCCTCAACGTGGTAAAAACCACTTAAGTGAAAAACCCAGCTGGGCGCGGTGACTCATACCTCTAACCCCAGCACTCTGGGAGGCTGAGGTGGGCGGATCACCTGAGGTGAGGAATTCAAGACCAGCTTGGCCAGTGTGGTGAAACCCCCTCTCTACCAAAAATACAAAAAATTAGCCAGGTGTGGTGGTGCATGCCTGTAATCCCAGCTACTCAGGAGGCTGAGGCAAAAGAATTGTTTAAATCCAGGAGGCAGAGGATGCAGTGAGCCGAGATCGCGCCATTGCACGCCAGCCTGGGCAACAAGAGCAAAACTCTGTCTCAAAAAAAAAAAAAAAAAAAAGAAAAGAAAAAAGAAAAATCTACAGCTAACATCACCCTCCACAGTGAAGGACTGAAAGCTTTTCCATACGATCAGGAATAAGACAGGGATGCCCGCTTTTGCCACTTCTATTCAACAGAGTATTAGATGCTCTAGTGAGAGGATTAGGCTATAAAGAGAAAAAGAAAGTTTCCACATTAGAAAGGATGTCTTTCTAAGGCCTCTCCATTTGCAGATGACATGATCCTATATCTAGAAGACCATGAAGAATGTGCTCCCCAGCTAACTGAATTCAGCAAAGACGCACAGTACAAAGTCAACACATGAAAACTAGTGGCATTTCTATACACTACCAATGAAAAATACGAAGAGGAAATTTTTAAAAAATTCACTTATAATAACATCAACAAGAATAAAATACTTTGGAATAAATTTAACCAAGGAGGTGAAAGACTCGAGGCTGAAAAATACCAAAGTTTGCTGAAATAAATTATAAAATACCTAAATAAATGGAAAGATATCCCATGTTCATGGATTGGAAGACTTAATATTGTTAAGATGACAACGCTACCCAAAGTGATCTACTGATTAAACGAAATCCCTATCAACATCCCAATGGCTTCTCCCTCCCGCCCTTCCTCTGTTTCTTTTTTTTGAGACAGGGTCTTACTCAGTTGCCCACGGTAACATGCAGTGGTGCCATCATGGCTCACTGCTGCTTTAAACTTCTGTGCTCAAGCAATCCTTCTACCTCATCCTGCCTGGTAGCTAGGACCACAGATCTGTGCCACCACCCCTGGCTGATTTTCCTTGTGTATGATTTGTAGAGACATGGTCTTGCTATGCTTCCCAGGCTGGTCTCAAACTTCTGGCCTCAAGTGATCCTTCTGCCTCAGCCTCCAAAAGTGCTGGAATTACAAGTATGAGCCACTGTACCTGGCCCCCAGTGGGGGCCCATGCACAATGAAAAAGCCCATCCTAAAATTCCTATTAAATCTCAGAAGAGCCAAACCATTTTATAAAAGAAGAACAAATCTGAAAGACTCACACATCCTGGTTTCAAAGCCTGCTAGAAACTGACAGTAATCAAAACAGCGGGAACTGGGATAAAGACACACGTAGAGAGAATGGGATGGAACAGAGAGCCCAGAAATAAACCTCCAGGTAAGGGGTCAAATGCTTTCTAGCCAGGGTGTCAGGATCACTCAGTGGGAGAGGAGAGTCTTCACCAAACGGTGCCAGGAAAACTGGAGAACCATACACAGGGGAATCAAGTAGGACCCTCCCTTTACGAAAGATGCAAATATCAGCCAAACAAGGACTACGCTCCTAAATTCAAGAGCTAAAACTAGAAAACTTATAGAAAAACACACAGCAGTGGCCAATCGTCATCACCCTGGATGTCACAGCGGTTTCCTCGACGTGCGCTGACAGCAAGCACAGCCACCGAAAGGAGAAATCAATGGACTCGAAGGACACACAGGCCCCCCTGGACTGTCTCTTTACTTACTGTCACTTCTCCCAAATCTGTCATTATTTCCAAATAAAATGCTGCCAACCGAGGGGGCCCTGCAAGTGCCCAGCTCACTGCCCAGACCCAGCTCACTACCCGGAGAGCTTCCAGGCCGAGGCTCGGGCAGGGGAATGAAGCCGGAGCCGGTGGATTTCCTGAGTTACGGGGCGGACCTGGGCATCACGGGAACAAGTATCAGAATTCCCAGGATGAGCGGATGCCACAGGCTGTGGGTGGCCCCTCAAGCACCTGCAGTTGTGAGGAAGCTCCTGGAGGCCAGGAACAAGCCAGGAGGAGGAGGGTGGGACAGCCTGCTGCCAGGAGGCATGGCCACTCGCCAGGCACAGCGCTTGGGGCCTGGCAGCCTGGGGAGCACCACCCAGGGCAGGCACCGCTGTGGGTCTGCTGAACATCATGAAGGCGTGGCCTGAAAGGAACAGAAAGGGGTTCCCAGGAACTCAGCTGCACCCCAGAAACAAGATTTAAGATCTCCAGGAGGACCATGATACCCAGAATCCAACAAAGCTCACAGGCCACCAGCATGCAGGCGCACCATCCCTGCCCCAAACAAGGGGACTGTGCGACCGCTGTGGCTGGCCCAGAGCTGGCAGCAGGGGTGCTGTTAGCGAGGAGGATTTAAACAGTCACCGCCAATGGATCACACACGCCCCACGTTAAGCAGGGGAATGAGGATACAAAACATGCTGGCAGAATTTCTAGACATGAAAACTCCGACGTCTGAGGGGAGGGGTGTCCTGCGTGGGGCGCTGACAGGTTAGACACTGCATGGAAAAGACTCGTGATGCGGCAACAGAAACTGTCTCTAACGACACATGGAAAAGCTTCAAGGGAGAAGCCTTCGTAAGCAATGAGACAACATCCGGGAGTCAAGTACATGGGTCGCTGGAACTGCTGAAACGGAGTGGGGAAGAAAAGTATCTGTAGAATAATTGCTGAAGAATTTTAAACTTGATGCAACTCCACAGATCCAAGATGCTCAAGACTGCTGAGCAAAGAAACACAACATCACCCCACAAAGGCATCCCATCACGAAACACCTGAAAAGCAGCCAGAAAAGGGGAGCCGTGGACAGAGAAATGCAGACGCTGTGACAGCAGGGTCCCCGGGAGAAAAGGTCACATCGGCCCAGCCCAGACACGCAGAGCAGGCGACCTCCAGCAGCTGCTTCCGCAACAGCCCCAACTGGAAACAATCCATGTCTGCCAACAGGCGGAAGAATCAAGAAACTGGCCCGTCTGTAGAAAAACCCAGTACTGCAAGTGCTCGGCAAATGAACTAGTACTGCTAGTGCCAGCAACTGGACTGGTTAGTACCGCTAGTGCCGGCAACTGGACTGGTTAGTACCGCTAGTGCCGGCAACTGGACTGGTTAGTACCGCTAGTGCCCAGCAACTGGACTAGTACCACTAGCACCTGGAAACTGGCCTGGTTAGTACCGCTGGTGCCTGGCACTTGGACTAGTACTACTAGCGCCAGCAACTGGACAGGTCAGTACCACTAGTACCCAGCAACTGGACTGGTCAGTACCACTAGCACTGGCAACTGGACTGGTTAGTACCACTGGTGCCTGGCACTTGGACTAGTACCGCTAGTGCCCGGCAACTGGACTGGTTACTATGGCTAGGGCCCGGTAACTGGACTAGTACCGCTAGCGATTGGCAACTGGACTGATTAGTACTGCTAGCACCTGGCAACTGGACTGGTTAGTACTGCTAGTGCCCGGCACTTGGACTAGTACCGCTAGTGCTTGGCAACTGCATGAGTGCTGCTGTTCATCACACCAGAAACGAACAGGCCCACATGGCCGAGCCTCAGCAGTTATGGGAGTGAAAGACGCTGGATGAAACAGCCGCCTTTTGTGATTCTGCTGATAGGAAGCTCCAGAAGGTGGGCACGAGTCTGCAGTGACGGCGAGTGGAGCGGGGGTCTGCAGCGAGTGGGAGTTGGCAGGGACGGGAGTACGAGGGCGCGAGACAGTCTCTGGGGTGAGGGACGTGTCCCCGTCCCAACAGGCAACGCTTCCACGTGTGCATTCATGTGTCAACGCCCTTGTTGCTGTCGCATTTTAAATATGTACAGATGAATGTATGGCAATTACATCTCAAGGAGGCTTTTCGAAACAAGCAGCAAATGGACTTTAAAATCATCACAATTCACATAATCCAGGTGCAGGACGCTTGTGCTACTCAGAGGAACCTGCTCAGCTTTCGTCCCGCAACTCTGTGGCTGGAGGAAGTCAGTGCTATCATTTTCCAGATCCCGCTTGGAGAAGTTCAACAATCCTAAACCTGCTGCTGATTTATGGATTCCTGTTGGTTCCAAGGCAGCTACTTTGTAGTGCTAGTTGTTGTTTTAATAGCAACTTAAAGGTGAATGATCTGCACGTTGACAGCATTCCACGAAGTTCAGAGCCGCTCTGGCTGCTGCAAGCACACGCTCACGCGTGAAAGGGCTGTCTGTCAGCAGGAATTCTTAATGCTCTGACATCTGCAGTAATCAAGTGTTGAGACTGACAGCGAGGACAAAGGTTGCTTTATTCATAAATGGTAAGTCAAGGCAGCGCTGAGCACTATGGCCTCTAGTCTGAGGTTCTCTTGGCTCAGCCTTCCTTGGTGCAGGGCCAGCCTCGGAAGTCTTGTTCCCAGTGTGTAGCCATTCTGGCCAGCATCATTTTGGACCTCTGGGAGGAGAGCCTGTCAGTCACTGTTTCCTTCTCATGAAAAGATGAAGAAGGTGTGAGACGAGGGGCTGCCCTGGGCTGGAGTGAGGGAGAAGACCCCAGGGTGGCATCGGGAGAAGGGTGCAGACACCGTGGGACAAAGCAGCCACGTGGAGAGCAGAGGGAGCGCATCCACCCAGCCACGTGTCACCCAGCCACGTGTCACCTAGCCACGCGCCGCCCAGTGTTAGGGCGTCTGACGGGAGGGAGCGCGTCCACCCAGCCACTCATCGCCCCACCACGCATCACCCAGCCACGCGTCACCCAGCGTTAGGGCGTCTGACGGGAGGGAGCGCATCCACCCAGCCACATGTCTGACGGGAGGGGAGGCCCTGCTGTGAGAGACACTCAGGCCATCCCCCTACTGTAGCAGCCCCAAAGAGAGAAAGCCAGACGCGCAGAGTGGCAAGCTCAGGTGTGCGGGCCGCTGGGCAGTGAGTGCTACACAAGAAGGGGTGGAAAGAAACCTTATCGTACAGGCTTAAGACCCAGACGGGGAAGGGAAAGAAACCCGAACAGGTGATGTCACAACAGAAAACGAAAGCACTGACTTGTTCTGAAGCAAATCACTAGAAACGTCAAGACAAAGACCTTTTTGCTCCAATACAAGGACTACAAATGTGCTAATTCTGACTCCCCAAAACATCAATCAACCAACCTAGCACCCACCCCGAAATAAAACCCTGCGCGAGGCTGGGGAGGAGACGGCCTGCGCCTGGCTGGGCATTGGAGGCCCCTCGGGGTAGATGCCGGCTGAAGCTGCCCGTCCGTCTGCACCTGGCCCAGCTGACTTCTGAACATTCCCCAGGGGATACAATACGCCATTCCCAGCCAGGAACCTGTGGCACGTGGAATTCCTTCCTGACAACAGGGGCGCTGACCGCCACGAGGCCCGCCCCAGCCCGGCTCTCACCACCGCGTTCCGCTCCACTCTGGCTCGGATCTGGTCAACTTTGCCTTCTATCACTCGGGGGAAGATCGAAGAATCTGCTCCTTTGCAAAACAGATAAATTTCTCCTACAAAATGAGAGAAACGAGGAGTTTAATCACAATATGGGGAAGACTAGATTATTTTTAAAATTATGCCATTATTAAAAAACAAACAACTGGGATAGCAGTGTAGAAACCTTTTTAAAGAAGATTTTAATGGACCAGTTAACATGTTACAGTCAGGAAAAAATAAAACCTACAGATTACCTCCAAAGCCTGGTTTTATTCCTACAACCCTAGAAATCTCACAGGAAAGGCAGGAACCAGGAAAAGAACTTGGCTCCGGGACTCTGTTTTCTCTAGGAAAGACACGAAAGGGGATAAAACGCCCTCGGGACGGGGGCTGGGGTGACCCAAAGGGGGTCATGGTTTCTGAAATGCTGGGAGGTGAACACAAATCCCCTTCACGGAGCCATGTGTCCTCAAGCAGAGCAAGGCCGCCGGGCCACCCCCGCACTTGGAAGAGTCACAGGAAATGCTGCGTCATTTTTTCCCACGCCTCCTGTAACACTGTGATTGCTGTGGACATACTTGTGCCGTGAACGCAGGCTTCTCAGGCCTCGGATAAAGCGAGTTTCTCTTTCAGGCACTGCAGCACGCAAAGGCCATGACAGTTCTGCCGTGATGTGACCTGCTCCCGACACACAGAACCCCCTTTGCCCCTGAAGCATCCCCTGGTCTGCGAAGCCACGTGGCACTCTGCCAGGCGGCTGGTTTGTGCCTGGGCACAGGGAAACGCCACGGTACTCCATCTTGGTGACGGCAGGGTAGGAGAAGCACCACAGCAGCCTGAGCGGCACGCTTAGGAAGCTCCATGCCCAGCTCCCGGCGGCACAGAGCCCTGATACCCCTAGACACTGAGGTCCCTCGGGAAGTCTATCGGGGACCAAATCCAGAGGGCCCCAGGGTGGGCACGCAGCGGTCCCCAGGGGGGTGGTGGGAGGGACGTGGGGAGGGGACGCTCCTGGGCTGACGACCCGGATCCAAGGCCTGGAGCTTGGACGAGGACTCAGGAGTAGGAACAGGTCCACCTTGCCTTCCTTCCCGGATCCCAGGAAGTGCTAACTCCTGAGACACCGACAGGGAAGCCGTGGGAACACGGCTACACCTGACGCTCACGTGGCTGAGGTGACTGCCAACCTGCAGCCAGAGAGAACAGCACCTGGTGATGAGGGTGTTGCCAATACATGGAGCAAACCAGTGCTGAACAAAGGCTGGAGGGCATGGGAGAGGGCTGAGGCTGGAGGAGGCTGAGGCTGGAGGGCGTGGGACAGTGAGCAGGTGGGGGATGGAGGGCACAGCAGAATGGGGAGGCTGAGGCTGGAGGGGACGGGAGAGGACGGAGGCTGAGGCTGGAGGGCACGGGAG
>NC_045455.1:1325936-1330652 GCF_002776525.5 Piliocolobus tephrosceles
TGGAGGGGACGGAAGAGTGAGCAGGTGGGGGATCGTGGGGACAGGGGAGTGAGCAGGCTAAGGCTGAGAGCTGGAAACCAGAGGGCCCCTGCAGAACTGCACAGGTGTGACCACAGAGTCTTAGTTGCTTAGCACAGAAAAGCAGGGCTCGGGGGTTAAACCACCCAGCCGATGTCGGAGCCGTTTCCCGACTCCCACGGTTTCCAGCCAATGCTGTGGTGTCATCAGATACAGTTTAGAATAACCATGGTCCAGATGACATAATGATGCATTCTTGAACAGCAGCACATTTTTTTTACTAGAAAATTCATGCTTCATGGCTCACAACTCATGCCAAGAGCATGTGAATGGCTTAACTTTCCCACTGTCTCAGCTTGTGAATTCCGCTGGAAGACACAGGACACCTTCAGCCTGAAGAGTTGGTCAGGAACAGCCTTGGAATAAAAAAACCCAGAGGACAGAGCAAAAGTCAATCTACAATGAGCAATAGAAGATCGTGTTTTGCAGCTGCTTTGCAGAGCCGTGCACACGCAGGTGACGCAACTGAACACACAGGATCCTGTCCCCAGGGCAGCTGGGCTGTGTCGCAG
This sequence comes from Piliocolobus tephrosceles, assembly GCF_002776525.5. Classification (NCBI taxonomy): domain Eukaryota; kingdom Metazoa; phylum Chordata; class Mammalia; order Primates; family Cercopithecidae; genus Piliocolobus; species Piliocolobus tephrosceles. The sequence goes on from NC_045455.1 coordinate 1,326,527, forward strand.
GTGCAGCCGTGGTTGGTGGCTGTCCCCTCCAGGACCCAGAAGGACTTAGTGCCGTTTGGAGAAGAGAAAGGGCTACAGAACCTCAGTTTGAGCCCATGGTGGGGGGTCTCTCACTGTGTCTCACAGACGAGCTCAAGGACATGGAAAGCCAGGCATGACAGCAAATGTCCCCAAAATGGCTGGAAAACAGGGCATCAGGGAAGCCGCTCCCAGGGGAGCTCTAGGAGGGTGCACGGCTAGGACTCTCCTCCTTCTCTTTCGTCTTTTCTGCTTTCCTTTTTCATAGATGAATACGCTTCCGTACTCTCCCTTTCTTCTTCCAAGTCGGTGTTCCATGGACTGCGTGCATCTTACCTGGGGTGCAGTGAGCATCCGCAGGATCCCCCCAAAGAGAAAGACTTCACGTCTCCCTTTGAAAGGGAAAACTTGATGCAGCCGAGTAGCCTGTGACTTCCAAGTCCTCCCTCAAAATTCCACTGCGGAGAATCCCAGGAAAGCACATGACTGAGGTACAGACATCCGAAAACGGGAGGCCCCTGTTGGGGCTGCCCGGCCGCACAACAGTGAGATCCGGCTCCGACAGCCGCACCCCCACGCAGGGCTGAGCCCAGGAGGAAGCACGGGCTGTGAGCTGGCTGCAGGGTCTCCCCGCCCAGCACCCCCACGCGGGGCTGAGCCCAGGAGGAAGCACGGGCTGTGAGCTGGCTGCAGGGTCTCCCCGCCCAGCAGGCAGAACTCCAGTGCAATGAGGGTGCCTCTCCAGGGAGGATTCCCACTTACAGAACACCTTGCTTAATTACATACTCAAACTTCTCTTCAAAGTAACGGACGAGTGGCTGGCTTCAGACAGCAGGGCAGTCTCTCCTGCAAGCTCTCAGGTCCTCGGAGAGGCCCTAGGAGGTCCACAAGCGTCCGCGTGCGGATGGGGATGTTCTCATGGCACAAATGCCTCCAACCTGGATTCTCCCAGTGGTCCAGTGGCTCTTCAGCCTTTTGATGGTAACAGAAGTTATTTAGGAAGATTCTGTGACGTAGCCCACAACATGAGCCCTGAGGTCTTGGGCATCCAGGACGCAGCAAAGACCCTTTGTGAGTGTGCGGCACGGGTGGCTGAGCGCATGCAGGGGCGGCTCTGGAGTGAGCGCGTGGCAGGGGCGGCTCCACGGTGGCTGATGTTTGCCTTCTTGGGCACTGTGGTCAGCCCCGCAAGTCATGGGCAGCATGTTCCAGCCACGGCTCAACAGCTAGATTCGACTTCTACAGGGAAAACCGCGTGATGGGATGGACCAGGAACTTCCTGCCCAGGATGCGGTTAACCCAGGTAACTCCAAGTGGCTGAGACTCTCAGGACCGCGCCTCATCCGAGCCAGGGGGAAGGGCTCCGAAACACAGAGGTCTCACGCATCCGAACCTGTTCTCAGACCCCGTCCTGCTGTCCCCGGTCCAGCTGGCAGAAGGTCTTCACAGGAGTCCTGGCAACATTCACACACAGATGGTTCCTCGTCCTGTGACCATCAGTGGACGTCTCACTGTGGAGCCTGGATCCGTCCCACATTCGATGGCGTGTCTCAGAGGTGATGCAGTGGGACTGTGTCTAAGGAACCAGCGGAGGCAGGTGGCAGCCCCCCAGAGCAGCAACGGCACCCTCCTGGGGCTACTGCCCACCCCAGAGCCGCTATGACTCACAGGGCATCACTGAGAGCCACACCGACCCCCACAGCTCCTTCCGGGTCTTAGACAGTGAGGCACCACGGTCCTGATCAGAAGCGAGCCCGATGGCACTGATGAAGGCCCTGCTCCATCTACTCTGTGCTAAAATGAAACTCGGCATGTCTTAGGAAAATGCTGGCACGAAGCTCTCCAGCCTGGAGTCTGTCTGGTTCCAGGGAGTGGCTGTTTGGTTGTCTGCCAGGCATCTTTCCAAAGAGCTAAATGCAGCCTGGGATTGTCTGGTTTTAGGAAACAATGAAGAGTGAGATCCCACAGCTCTCAACAAAGCCCCGCTCCGCCGCTGGGCTCTCAAGGGCACAGGATTTGGGAGCACTCAGTGGAAGGTGGCGTGACGTGAGCGTGTTGCTGAGAAGAGCATCGGTTCTGCATTCGGGATGCGTGTGGACTGCTAGCGGCCGCGGACGGACGGACAGACAGCCCCACCACAGGGCAACGTCCCGCACGCGGCTGTGGGGCTGCGGGCCAGGAGAGGCTTCCTGAGCCGTCCGTGGAAAGGACAGATGGGTGAAAGGCCCTTCCTATGGGAAAGCACCGCAGGCAGCAGAGAATGAGGCCACTGCGGGGGGTGTGGGCAGTGCCCTCTGGGGACACGTAGGGACAGTCTAGCGATGAAGGTGGGTGAGAGCCTCAGAGGGGGCGCTGGGAGAGGCTGAGCACCGGCGGGCGTGAGCTCTTAGGAAGCGATGGCCATGCAAAGGGGTGGCTCCTGCAGACGGAGCCCATGGGCCCTGCCTGTCCAGGGCAAACAGCCAGGGGCGCCCGCCCCTTCGAGCCTGAGCACTGTGGGCGGGAGCCTGAGGGGCTGTGCTGTTGAGTGACCTGTGGCACGTGTCATGTCCCACGTGACCTGGTGAGAGTGGGGGGAGACGAGGTCGTCCGCCTGTACATGCAGGATGCAAAGTGCCTGGGAGAGTCCCTCACAGGGAGGCCAGGGGACCACAGACGTGTCCACCTGGACTGGAGAGGGAATTGTCCGGGACAGCGGCAGCCACAGGTCAGAGTGGGGGGACCAGGAGAGTGCCCACCCGTGCGGGTCACCAAAACATCACGGCGGCCACAGGGCCCTGACTGCGCCTCGCCACTTCTCATCCCAGCTTTCCGGAGCACAAACCCAGTGTGCTGTTCTCACAGACACACTGTTACAGCAACCGCCAATCAACAAAGCTCACTTTGCCATTTTGAACATTATTACAGATACATTTGCAAACCCACACTACCTTCTCCTTGAAAATGGTTATTTTATGTCATTTAGCTCTGCACGGAGAAAAGCGGGTGGGGGTAGGGATGGGCAGGGAACACTCACAAAGGCAGTTAAGCAATTTTCAACAGTGCAGTGGCCCCAGCTCGACACTAAAAGCTGGACAAAGCAGGAGTGCCGGGTGTTTAGCCCAGGACTCCCTCCTCAGCATTTCAGGAATGTTTCACTTTTTAAAAATAAAAAATTAGTATTTTGAGAGGATCTGTCTATACTCTTTTAAAAAAGAACAAATCATTCTTAAACCCTAAATCCTTAAAGGTCCTGTAGAATTTAGTCATCAGAATAAAACACAACCATGTACAACTTAATAAAAGAAAAAGAAATTTTACCTGTAGCGGATTTTACAATTACACTCATTCTCCTTCTAACTGAGTCAAAACTCAAAATTTCCAGCAATTCAAACCTGAAAGAGAAACGCAGAGGGTCACACCGTCCACGTGGGTCCTCACGCGATTCCATCTGGTAACTGCGAAGCTCTCCGCAGCAGAATGGCTGGGGCAACCCTGGCCCCTCCTCAGGGGACACACGAGGGCCGCTGGGTGAGGGCTGGCCTCGCACGGACGCCCTGAGAGGCCTGGATTTGAAGGACGCGGTAGGTGTACCAGTGAGGCAGAGTCTGGGCCCCGTGGCACCAGCTCCTCACCACGTCCCCACCCGACCCAGGGCATGGGCTCACATTCTGCCAAGCAGGCTACGTTCCCTATGCACCAACTCCCTCCCTAAACATTGCTGAACAGACTCAAAGTTGTGTCAGATCCTTGCCAATGAACCGGCGTTACCCTAAGAGATCAAAACCATGGAAAAAGCAAAGGACACTGGCGTTTTGCCTGGTGCCGTCCTGTTACCGGAAGACTCAGAAAACCTGTATGGCGTCTGGAGCATCGGAAGCGTTTGGGAGCCCCTGCTGCCACCCCTCAGTCTCCTCAGGGCCTTGGACTCAGCGGGAAGCTGAGGAGGGGCTCTGGCCACAGTGCCAGCCCAGTTCGGAGCCAGGGGTTCCTCGGCAGAGCCCTGATCTAGTCCACGATTTCACCGCCTCCACGGCTGCAAACCCGGAGCCTCAACAGCAGTGACTTGTGGCCCCCAGGAAGCCCAGGGCGCTGTGGGGAGGGCACAGCCGGTGCCAGCGGAGGGCCC
>NC_045455.1:1330662-1354336 GCF_002776525.5 Piliocolobus tephrosceles
GAGGGCGCTGTGGGGAGGGCACAGCCGGTGCCAGCGGAGGGCCCAGGAGCCGAATCAAGGGGTTTGTCCTTTCCCTTCCACTGGGGAGTTGATTTTCCCTAAGAATGAAATTTTAAAATTCAGGTGTTTTGAGGTCGTCACCACCAGATCTTGTGTCTTTGCTGGAACTGTGACCGCACATTCATGCTTATTGAGTCAGATCTCAGAAAAAACATCCAGGGGAAGCAGCTCTGTGGCTGAACCCAAGCCCTTCTCTAACGGTCCAGCACTTCTCCAGAACATCTGGTAACACTCCCGGGGTGTCACTGGGAAGGAGAGGAAGCGAACTGTGGGAGAACACAGAGAACTTGCCTTTTCCCTCGAATGCAGAACCGTATAAAGAATATTCTTTATTCTTTAGTCCCTTCACATCTGAGGGCGAGGCGCACATACCTTTCGACGTGGTTCTCCCTGTTTAATAGCTCCATGTAATTGTCCTTCAGCCTCAGGTAGGTAAAGCCAAGTCTGCAATGCGAAGGGAAACCGTGGGGTGAATCTGAGATACTGATGTTCCTCTTGCACTGAGTATTTGCTTTGTATTTTGGTAAAGCGTTCTTTTCAAAAAAGAAATACTTTCAGTTAAACAGAGATTATAAACTGCATTATAATCTCAAAAAATCTTCCAAGAGCAACAGAATTTCTACCCAACCCAGCCCTCCCTGGTACACAGCAGTGAGGCACTTTCTTGTTAGTAGTAATCGTTCTCCAGCAGACAGTGGCGGGCACGTGGCCTGCAATTCTTGCTTCGATGACACCTTTGCTCACTGATTCATGGGCTCTGTTGTTGCTGGTGAGCAGAGAACACGATGCCAGAGAGAGAGGGTCCCTGAGAGGCTGCGACCCCCAGACCAAGCCCCTTGAGTCACGACAGGGAACCAAGGCCCAGCGCAGGCCTTCACCCATCTGTGCGATGCCTCCTCCTGCGTGCCTGAGGGTCAGCGACCTTCAAGGCCTTGTGGGAGCCGCTGGGATGGCAGAGACAGAGCATGGCTTCGGGATGCGAGAGGCCAGCAGAGGACCCGGGAGACAGACGTGCTTCCCAGCACAGCTGTGGCCATCATTGCGGCACCAGGGGGATAGCAGTGGAGGCCTCTGGCCAGCCCAGGAGGGAGCAGCGGCTGGAGGAAAAGCTTCAGGGCGGGGAGAAGTCTCAAAGGCGGGCAGGGCAGCCTGCCCTCACTTCTAACACCTGTGATGAAGGCAGTGGCATTCCTGGGCACTTGTGTTCCAAGAAGAGAGAAACCCAGCTCCAGGAAGCCTCACCTACGCATGTGTGGGTTTACGCATGGAACGAAGGGCCCCAGCGATACTGCTGACGTATCTGTGCTGTTGCTCAAATTGCACGGGGAAAACACATTAGGTTAGCAGTGACAAAAACATGGCTGTAATTAGGGGAGAAGTGCTAACATGATTCTCACCACACTCAGTCACTGAAGGCAGTGTCCCTTTATTACTTTTGGGGAGGGAAGATTCGGTATTAACAGAAGTCATGAGCTGGATGGATTTGAAAATGGCTTCCCTGAGTTGAAATTATCCATGTATCTGGAACGTCTAAAGTATTTTTCCAAGCGTTTGCTTGAAAGGTGGGTGGTGAGAGGTCGTGCACCAGCTCCGCTCTGCCCCACCCAGGTTGTGGCTCTGGGAAGGCTGCTGGGCCTCTGGGCTTCAGTTTTCTGAGATGCAGGAGGGATACTTGTGTTAAAGGAAGGATTGCTTCCATATTTTGAAGCCTGTGGTTATTTGGAATGACCTCTAACTTACTGCAGACCTCAGGAGGAAAAGCCAGCCATGAAAAGTCAGAGCTGAAGACTCACGCGCCGGGGACCAGACGCTGCTTATCACGGTGGGAGGGGCGCATACAGGGACAGGGTCCCCAGAACCTGGGTGCAAAGGCAGCAGAGCTCAGTGTGCAGGGCATGGGGCGGGGCTGAGGACACCTCCAGATGCAAGTCCCTGATTGGGGCCGGGGTGGGGCTGAGTCACATCAGGAAACCCAGGCAGACGCTCGGCCCGAGACGCACCTTTGGACACCTTCGACCAGCGCCACCTCGTCAGGCGAGGATGAGATGTACACACAGGATTTCCCCCCGTCTGGAGACTTCCTGGGGCCGTCCACGCTGTCGTCGTCTTTCACCTGGACGGTGTGGCAGAGACAGAGGGCCCGGAAAAACAGCTCCTCGCGCTCCTATAAAAGAGCAGTTCCCAGAACCCACAAATCACTATGCATCCACTGAAGATACCGGGAAACAGGCACAGACAGAAAACGCGAAGGAGGGGTTGGTCCCCGCAGCCACGAAGGCAGCTTGCGGGCGGTGAGGGGTTACACGGTGGGATAGCATTACGGCTTTCCATCATTCTCAAGCGCTCTGGGGTAACTGAAATTGACGGGTGACGAAGACTGAAACGGGCGTGTTCTTCAACACGTTTAGAAACCACAGAGGCCTCGCGTGTGCTCGGAAATGGCAAACAACCACGAGCATGCAGCAAGGGAGACTGAGTCACATGGTGCTGCGAACAGACATCCACAAACACGCTGGACCCCGGCTGTGCCTCCGCCCCGGTGCCTGTGCATGGGGACGTGCTCCTAACCGAAGCGTGTGTTAGACTAGACATGACCGAGGCACTCCTGCTATTGACTCACATCGTAATGTTCACCCTGAAACCCCCTAAGAAGCAGGAGCTATTATCCTGCGCCTGCAGCTGCAGAATCAGCATTCAGGGAAGTGAAGAGATGTGCTCAGGGCCACAGCCGGCTGGGACCGGATCCCCAAGGCTGCCCTGTGTGTGGGAAAATTCAGGAATGGCGTCGGCCTGGGACCCCAGCCCTGTCCAGAGATGCTGAGATCTGGAGCCACTGCGCTCGGGGCGTGTGAGACTGCGTGCGCGTGTCTGCGTGAGTGTGCCTGTGTGTGCATACGGTTTCTGGGCATGTGTGAGAGTACATGTGTGTCTGCGTGTGAGCATGTGTGCATGTGTCTGTGTGTGCACACGGTGTCTGGGTGTATGTGTGTGTCTACGTGTAAGCATGTGTGCACACAGTGTCATGGAGTGTGTGTGCATGTGTCTGTGTGTGCACACGGTGTCTGCATGAGTACATGTGTGTATAAGCATGTGTGCACACGGTGTCGGGGAGTGTCAGTGCGTGTGTGTCTGCATGGGAGCGTGTGTGCATGTGTCTGTGTGTGCACACGGTGTCTGGGTGTGAGTGTGTGTCTACATGTAAGCATGTGTGCACACGGTGTCGGAGTGTGTGCACACGGTGTCTGGGCATGAGTACGTGTGTGTAAGCGTGTGTGCACACGGGGGTCAGGAGGAGTGTGTGTCTGCGCATGTGTCTGCGTGTGCACACGGTGTCAGGGAGCGCATGAGTACATGTGTCTGCGTGTGCACACGGTGTCAGGGAGCGCATGAGTACATGTGTCTGCGTGTGAGTGCGTGCGTGTCTGTGCACACGGTGTCTGGCTGCGTGTGTTCGCCCTGCTTCTACGGTGTTCAGAACCAATTCTAACATGGGTATCACCGAGCACATGTGTCCTAATGGGACACCGCACATACCGCACCTGCCGACCATCCCTCCCACTGAAGTGCACAGAGAGGAGCTGGATTTTCCTGGACAGCCGAGTGAAACGGGGCGGACTCAGCACGCACGCACAGCCGCTCGCTCACACACCGGGACAGCGTGGAGGCTACCACCTACCCTCCCGTTGACGCTGGGGGACGAGTCAATCATGTCGATTCCTGAGGACTCTGGGAGGACCTGCCCGTTGCAGATGACGTGGGGCACGTAGACGTGGCCTTCGATGCAGCACTCCTTGAACTCCATGTTGTTCTCCGTGAGGGTGCCGGTCTTGTCTGTGAAGATGTACTCCACCTGCGGGCAGGGCACAGCAAGTCAGGATGCTCTGAGGGAGCCCCGCGCGTCCCCCAGCCAGACACACCGCGGCTGTTTCCTCTCCAGCTCCCACTGCGACTTGAATAGGCAGTGGATTTCTAAAGGTTTTCCCCCAGACAGACCCCCTCACCGGGCCGAGCCACACTCCCACCCCATCCTGCTTCCCAGCGTCCAGCAGGACCCAGCAGTCCTGGCAGGTGCGATTCAGGAGGACGGGTGGGGAGGCCTCGGGGCACCTTCTCTGGGTTGGGAGCAAAACAGACAAAACAGAGTGTGGTCTCGCAGTCACATTCCCCGGGAGGAGACATGGGTGGGGCCAGGGCTCCATTTGTTTGGGAAGACAGAGTGCGAGTGGGTCGTCCCGAACCTTACTTAACAACAATAAAAACCAAGGCTACGGAGAGGATGAACTTACTCTATCACGTCTCGGAGGTCAAAACCCACAATGCCATGTAAGGTTGAGAAGGTAAAATTCAAGCAAATAAGGACAAAACAAACCTCGGAGAAAATTGTGATATGTGTTACAGATACAACCTGTCTTAACCTCTGATTTCAGATAAGCTCATGGCTCACACGTTTATCGTGAACAACTGAAGGTGGAAATTCTGGAACAGCGGCAGCATCTTGAGACTGAGTTCGGGCGTGCCCACAGGGCCGCCTCTTTCCCAAGCATTTTGGACAACGGATATTCAACCTGTGTACCCTTCTTACACAGGACTTTGAAGTAACTTAGAATAAACTCTTATTCGATCTCAAAAGTAATTTTGTTTTTATTTATTGTTTTGAGATGGAGTCTCACCCTGTCACCCAGGCTGGAGTGCAGTGGTGTGATCTCGGCTCACTGCAACCTCCGCCTCCCAGGTTCAAGCAATTCTCCTGCCTCAGCCTCCCAAGTAGCTGGGATTACAGGCACGTGCCACCACGCCTGGCTAATTTCTGTAATTTTAGTAGAGATGGGGTTTCTCCATGTTGGCCAGGCTGGTCTTGAACTCCAGACCTCAGGAGATCCACCCACCCCGGCCTCCCAAAGTGCTGGGATTACAGGCATGAACCACTGCGCCTGGCCCTAAACACATTTTTAAAAAGGTAAAATGGGTAAGAACGAAACAACAAATGTTAAGAGGTTTTGGTTTATCCTCCTGTTGAGCTGTAACTAAACAGCGGCATATTTCTAGGAACCATGACCATGAAAACGAACAATAATAAAAATTAATTATAAAAGACTTTTACTGAGCACTCAGAGTGTCCAGCCACAGGGCAGCACCTCATTTAATCTTCAACTGTGATGAATGCATCAACCGTGTTATTATCCTAGTTTCAAGAACGTGGAAACAAAAGCTTGAGGCCCCCGCCCCCGCCGCGGCGCGCAGCCTCTTCACCCGTCGCGGCCGGGGCGGTGGCGCTGTTGCCGCCGCGGCGTGTGAGGCAGCACCTCCCCTCCGCCCCGGTCCCGTTCCTCCTCCTCTCTCCGCTCCCTGCATCCTCCCTCCCCTCGCGGGCTCCCGCCCGAGGGAAGGTGGCGCGGCCCCGAGGGACGCAGCCTCGGCCCCTGCCGCGGCCCCGCAAGCTCGTGAGAAGACAGAGCTGCCGCCTGCGCCCGCCCCTGCGCGTCTCGGGCAGCCACCGCCGCTGCGGAAGGAGAACTAGCAGGGCAGCGGAGGGACGGGGCGGGAACACGGGAGAGGGAGAGGAGCGTTCGAGGGCGAGGAGGGAAAGCGGGGAGGGAGGGACGGACGCCCGGGCAGGGGCCGCCACTGAGCCTGCCCGACTCCTCGGCTCCACTCCGGGCGGCGGCGGCAGCGGCGTCGTGGACGAAGGGCGCGGCAAGCTCTATGGAGACAATAGCCCCGCCGCGCGGCTCTGGGGGCGGCCGAGGCTCGCCGAGCGCCCGGGCAGCGTCCTGGCCCCCGCCGGCCGGGTGCCGCTGCCGTCCGGTGTGCGGGGCGCGCCGGTTGCCCGAGCCCGAGGCTCCCGGCGGCCGTCCCTTCCCCTCCGCCTCCCCGGTGTGCGCCGCGCTGCTTTTCCGGGTTCCCCTGGACGGAGCTGGATTCTGCTTCCCGCCAAGGCAGGAAGTGAGTTTCGCACTGCAATTCCGGCCAGTGTCACCAGTGAAAAGTTTTTTTTTTTTTTTCGGCGGAGATCCTACTTGGCGCTGGGAAACTCCTGCAAAACTAGAGACCAGGAAGCCAGCCCGCACCGCAACCCCCACCAAAGGCACCTACTCTTCTGCGGGAGGCCAGTCCACATCCGCTCTCACCCGAGAGAGAAGTTCAGCTGGATCCAAAGTGACTAATGAAGGGAAGGAAATCATGTCAAGCCAAGCCTTGAAAAAGCTGCCCTGAGACGCTGTCCCGCCGAAAGGTGTTGATCCCAAGTGAACCCGACTTAAGGCCTCCCCATCTGCAGAACACAATCTCAAGGAAGAATTTAAGGGGAAACCCATCTACATAGTTTGGCGTTCTGTAAAGAATTGCCATGCTACTCCTGAGGATCTAGGATAATACCGAAAGCAGCACATATGGGGCACAAGATTTCCAACACTTTAAAGCTTAATGCTTTGCAAGTATGTTTTGAGGCTTCTTTAAAAGTTTATGGATCCTGCCCAGAGCTGGAGTCGGAGGCCTGGAGGCTGCCCCCGAGAGTGCCCGCGAGCCCGCGGCCCAGCCGAAGCTCTTTCCCGCCGCCTCTCCGCCCCTCGTCCCTGTCCAGCCCCGCCCGACCCCCCACCCAGTCCGGTCCCCTGACCCTCAGTCCGGCCCGGTCTGGCCTCCCAGCAGGGTCACGCAGCCGCCCGGGGAGGATGAAAGGAGGATAAATGGGCGCAAGGCAGACAGCGGCCTTCCTGCTGCTCTTCCCGCTCGTGCTGTCACAGCCGCTGGGGCCAGTGGAGCCCCTCTGCGGAGACAGGCTCTGCGTCCAGCACCTGCTCCGGGTCACGCTCTGGGGAAGCAGGAGTCGCACGGCTGTCTCAGCCTTGGATTTGACTTTGGCCTCATCCACCTCGGGGCCACGCGAGAACCACGTGGGTTACCAAGTTCAAGGGGAGAGAGAGGAAACGGACGAAAACGGCGGCCCATCTGGGACTGCCTTCCTTCTCTGGCTCCACCCTTGACTTCTTCAGAGCTCGGGCTTGAAGCCTTGAGCTCCATGTTATTCCCTGGGCTGCAAGAAGCTCACTAGGCCCACTATTCAGAGTAGTGTCTCTGGAGGCTGTTGGGGGGGCCCTTCCTCTGTCTCCCCGGTCGACGGCTCGCCGGGGATACCCAGGATCTCCGACTGCCTGGACATTTGCATTTCTGCCCCCTCGGGTTTTGTCTCAGGCTGTGCCTGGGGCTGTGCCTCTCCCTCAGGCTCCAGCTTGGTGGCAGACTTCTTGTCAGAGACGGGTTCGGGGGTCCACAAGGGTTCAATTCCCCGGGAACTCTCCCCCTCCTTGCTGATGGCCACAGAGGGAGATCCCCATGCCTTGGGCTGCATCCAGCAGTGGCTGAGGATCTCGTCGATACGGAGCCACCTGTTGACCTCGGGCTGCAGCATGCGGTAGATGAGGTCCTTGCACTCGCCTGTCAGGTGCTTCGATCGTGGAAAGTTGAGGCGGTGCTCCTTCTGGATACGCAGCATCTTCTTGATGTTGGAATCGTCGTAGGGCATGGAGCCGCAGACCATGATATAGAGGATCACGCCTAGGCTCCAGATGTCATACGCCTTGGGCTGGTAGGGAATGCCCTGCAGCACTTCTGGGGCCGCATACGCTGGTGACCCGCAGAAGGTCTTGCTTAATGCCATTCGACCACTGTCATCCCGCAGGCAGCGCTTGGAGAAGCTGAAGTCAGACAGCTTGATGTTGAAGTCCTTGTCGAGGAGAAGGTTGTCACACTTGAGGTCCCGGTGGACGACATCCAGGTCGTGACAGTACTTGATGGCCAAGGAAAGCTGGTGGAACTTCTTGCGAGCTTCGTCCTCATGCAGGGCTCCCCGGGTTTTGATTAACTCAAGGAGGTCGCCCTGGACCGCAAGCTCCATGACGATGTAGACCTTGCCATGTGATGTCTCGAAGATCTCGTAGGTCTTGATGATGGAGCAGTGGTTTACCATGGCCAGAATCTCAATTTCCCGGGGAAGGAATTTCTCCAAGAAGTCTGCGGGGGCTTTCTTGCGGTCGATGATCTTGATCGCCACATTGAACTTCAGGCGCTCAGAGTAAGCAGATTTTACTTTTGCATAGGAGCCCTCTCCCAAATTTCTCCCCAGGAGGTAGCCTCGTCGCTTGAGGACAGCGGCATCATCCATGGTCCCAGGAGTGCCCAGTGCCTCTGAGGCTGCCCTCTACAGCCCTGAGGCGCATGGGCCAGCAGTGTGCTCATTTACATCCTGGACAGAGAGTCCTTTGGGCTGGCCAGGCCTGCTGTTCCTGCCTCCTAGAGGCCAAGACTCTGGAGTGGAACATTTGGCACTGTCTCCCAGGTGACCAGTCAGTGAAGTCACAGAGGAGGAGTGCCCTGGGGGTGGGAGGAAGTCCCATCCCTGACCTCTTTTTCTCCCCTTCAGCCCTTGACGCTGTCTACACAGGCGACCCTCAGGGGTGCAGAGCAGGGCCAAGGAGGGTGCTGTGTCAAGAAGGTAGAAAGTCTCCTGGCCCTGGAGTCATGCAGTTTGAGATGTCTGGATTCTGCCCCCTCACTATACATCTCTTACCTTGTCTGAGCCTTTGATGGCTTCTTACAGCAGCTCTGTGGGAAGACAAGCAGCAGGAGTTCTGCTCTTGGCTGTGAGCTCCCTCCTGGGGACCTGCCCAGCCACAGCCCTGGCTGGGCTCCCAGGGCAGATCTGGGGCTGGGGGCTGAAGGTGGGGCCTGGATGCCACCCTGAGCACTGGCGGCTCCTCTGAGGACATTACAAGCAGCAAGGGCAGCACTGGACAGCGACCATCGTTTCTGCTGGCAGTGGAGCCTCTGCTATGACTGGTTCTGTGTCCAGCACCTGCTCTGGGCCACACTGTCCGGGAGAAGGAGTTGCACGACTGTCCTAGCCTTCAATTTGACTCTGGCCTCATCCACCTAGAGGGGTGAGCACTTCTTCCTCACATAAGCCAGGCGGAACCCTGGGCCCCGCAGGAGTGAGTGAGTAGGGCTGGATGTCGCTCAGGCTGGGCTGGGTGCCCACCAGCTATGACCCTTCTCCCTTTGCTCTGCTCCTTCACCTTCTTCCCCAACCCTGACTGCCCACTGTCAGTCCTTTGTGTGTGGTTGGTGCTCCTTCCTCCAGACAGCCTCCTTCTCCTTCCTGCTGGGGATACCCCAAGTGCTGTCTCTTGGAAACCAAAAATAAAATTCTGATCTCCCCAGCCATCTAAAGGGACCACTCCTCTCAGCCAAGGGCATTCCAAAGTTAACCTGAAAAACTAGTTCAGGCCATGATAGGAAGTGGGAGTCTGGTAGGCCTCATCATCCCTCCTCCCTTCAGGTTTCAGGCACAGCTGAGCAGCAGTAACAGCGACACAGAGACCTGAAGACTGACAACAGACTCTCGCAGTAAGATACAGCACGCTCTGAAAGAAACTGAAGTATTTTACTATCAAACAGATTTCTTTGACATATTTTGAAACGGTTCTGCAAAGCTGTCTCTTGTGAGGAAAATCTATATTCTGTAAAGAATCTCCTTCCCTTTCCAGGTCTTTTCTACTAAGAGAATTAACTAATTCTGATAAGAAACATTAACAGTGTGTTCTTTCTGAAGCCTGATACCTGGAGGCTTCATCTGCCTAAGAACCTTGGTCCCCAGAGACAGTTCCTCCTATAGATTCCAGGTCTTTAGATAAACTCTTTGAGCCAATTGCCAATCAGAAAATCTTTGAATCCACATGACCCGGAAGCCCAACTCCCACTTTGAAGTTGCCCCTCCTCTTCCGACTGAACCCACGTATACCTTACATGTACTGATTGATATCTCGTGCTTCCCTAAAATGTATAAAACCAAGTTGTCCCTACCCCCTTGGGCACTTGTTGTCAGGATCTTCTGGGGCTGTCCTGGGCCATTAATCACATATTGGCTCAGAAGAAATCTCTTTAAAAAAAAGTTTATTTATATTGCTGTCTACAATGAAAAATATCCAATGTTATGTTTACTCTTTGTAATTAAATGCTAAAAAAAAAAAAAAAAAAAAAAAGCTTGAAACCTCTGGACACAAATCCAGTCAGTTCTGTTAGCTCGGGACACGGAGATAAGATTGTTTGCTTTGTTAATATTAAACAAGTTTGTGAAAGTCTTTGATTTCTTTTTCAAATAGTTTGTTGTTTGGTATATAGAATCACTACTGACTTTTGGGTGATTCTGTATCCTGCAAATTTTGCAAATTTGTTGATTAGTTCTAAAAGCTTTTTGGTGGCATCTTTAGGCTTTTCTATATATAAGATTGTGTCATCAGCAAACAATTTCACTTCTTCCTTTCTTATATGAATGCCTTTTATTTCTTTTTCTTGCCTCATTACTCTGGCTAGAGCTTCCAGCACTATGCTGAACAGAAGGGGTGAATGTGGGCAGCCTTATCTTCTTTCTCATCTTAGAGGAAAAGCTTTCACCTTTTCTCCATTGTGTGTGAAGACAAGCTTTCAGCTTTTCTCCAATGCCAGCTGTGGGTTTCTCACCTATGGCCTTTATTATATAGAAGTACATTCCTCTACACCTAATTTGTTGAGAGATGTTATCATGAAAGGATGCTGAATTTTGTCGAATGCCTTTTCTGCATCACAGATAATCACATGGTTTTGTCCTCCATTTTGCTGATGTAATGCACCACACTTACTGATTTGCACACCTCGAGCCAGCCTTGCATCCCACAGGTGGTACGTGATCCTTTTGTGTGCTGCTGAATTGGTTTGCTAGTGTTTTGCTGAGGATTTTTATAACTTTGTTCATCAGGGGTCCTGGCCTACAATTTTCTTTTCTGGTGGTGGGACAGTCAACCCTAAGCCCGGTGCTGGTCAATGCTGCCATCACCCTCAGCTCTCAGAAAAGACGGCCCTCACTGCAATGCACGCCTGCCCGCTCAACTCGGCCTGAGGCAGGATTTGTGTTCCAAGGCACTCGTGCTCGGGAGGCAACACTGCCTCGTAGTACAGGGCACTGCCTGCTCCTGACTCGGTTTCTCATCTGAGAAACAGGGCAATGGCAGTGAGCACACAGGACACAGAGAAGGTGCACAAAGCACACACAGGACACAGGGAAGGTGCACAAAGCACACACAGGACACAGGGAAGGTGCACAAAGCACACACAGGACACAGGGAAGGTGGACAAAGCACACACAGGACACAGGGAAGGTGCACAAAGCACGTCTGGCACAGGATCTCCATGGGAGATGGTTGTTTTCGTCGTAGACACAGACACTTGAGTGGTGGATGAATCTCTATTTCACATACAAAAGAAGTCGTGTTATCAGACTGCACATCGATGGTGGGCACGGGCGTTTACCCACAGAGCTGCGGTCAGATGAACCTGCCTTTTGGGCTTGTCCACCTGTCTTGACCTCAGTGTGTCCCCCCGTGAGCAACAGTACACACTTCTCTGTGTCCGGGGAGGTCAGCCTCCAGGCTGGAGCCTGGTGTTGGTCAGGAAAGAATGACAGAAATCAAATTCTGTTTTGCTGGACTCCAGACAGATGGATGGAGGAGGGCAGAGAAGAAATCTGCCGTACTCAACACTGCGGGGCACTTTCCTTGCTACAGAAAAAAGTTCTTTCCCAATGAATTTATCAGACACTCACAAAATGTACCATCTATTGTTGAAAAGGAGATAGAATATTCCTAGGTAAAAACACCTGACTACGGAGCAACTAAATCAGCGTCTGCGCATTGCTGACTGAGACAACATACCACTGTGAGGAGTATGGGACACGCTGGAAGAACACACTGAAAGGTCAAACTCATCAAACGCAAAACAGGATCCTTCTGTTTGTCCGCCTTCCTCACAGGAGGCAGCAGAGGCCTCTGTATCTGCCGGAGTCTAAGTCTATTTACAGGCTGTCATCTGGGAGGGAGATGGAGATTTCAGCTACCGGTCCATAAAGTAGCCTTGTTTGCTAAAATACCCCTCAAAATCACTTTCTATTTCTTCCGAAAAGACCAATTACCCTTTCCCGGTACCTGCTCGGGCAACCCTGCACTCTGCAACATTAAGGCTGGGAAGGTAGGGAAGGTCACCGCTCTAGGCTGGGGACACCCAGGGAATGGGTCATTCCCTACCTCCCTTCCCAAGCCAGCAGGTCTGGAGTGTGCCTCCCGGTGGTGCGGCGGCAGGGCGGCGGTCGCACCAGACTCTGCGCTGTGCACCTTGTGTCCATGATCTCATTTCATCTGCACCCCAATCCTGTAAGTCCAGCATCTGTTATCATCCCCATTTCACAGACTGAGACTCGAGGCATGGCAGTGAAGCCCGAGCTCCTGCAGCCATCACGCAGCAGCGGGATCTCAACGGAGGCGTCTGAACTCTCTCCAATCAACCAAGTCACTGAAAGTCTGGCTTACTCATCTTTAAAGTGAAAATACCCAGCTTGCTATGAGACTTGAATATCAGGTGCAGAAGCAGAGTGCAAGGCTGGCAAAGCCACTTTTACCCACCAGCCTTGATTCACATCTGCACCCAGAAAGGGTTCTGCCCAGGAAGCTCCAGATGAGTTTCCAGGAGTCGGCGAGGGCAGGTAATTCTGCATCCGTTGTAAATATAACAGCACTGCCGATTGTTTCATACATAGGGTTCAAAACAACCCTGCTGCCATCTTACCCCAGCTCCAGGGACAGCCACGCTGGGACGACAGGCACAGGACCTGAGGCACGTGAAGCAGACTCACCCAGATGCTAATAAATCACAGCAGAGGACGCAGGAGACACCAACCTGTCCCAGTTCTTCGTTGAGGTCTGACGTGTTCACCAGAGGCCCCTCGCCAGTCTCCTCGTCAAACATGTCCTCGTCCCAGGTGATGAAGTAAGAGCCGAGGAACTTCTGCATCTCGACCGTGACGTACATGGACACGGGAATGATGTAGTTAAAGAGGACCATGAAGGCCAGGAAGTCCGTGAACGCCCTGAGGAACTGTGAGAGCAGAAGGTGCAGGTCAGCACCTCCACCAGGAGGGACAGCAGGGCTCCAGCACGGTGCTCTAACACCTCAGGCTTAGACATAAGTTATACAAGTGCTATTACTAAATACAAGATTTCAGAGTCCAAAGACAAGGACGATGGGTGGGGGACAGCCATTGGGTCACCTGGTCTCTGCACCAGGACCTGCCGGGTCCAGAGGCTGAGCTGCAGGGCTGCCCTGCCAGCAAGTGGAGATTAAATCACGAGTTAAGACAAACACGTGCCGGTGACAGGAGACACGCCCACCAGACACCTGTGGCAATTTTACTTCCGCATACTCATAGGATCTCTTTGAGTCTCTTACAACCAAACTTACTTCGTAATAACCTACAGATGTAAAACTAAGCCTGGTGAAATGACTTTTCAGTATACTTTTAACCTGATCTGTAGGGCCATGTTAGTTTTGTGCGAGGGACACATGATGCAGAGATAGCCCCGCTCTGGACGGAGGGGACACGGGTCTGGGTTTGCACACGGCCCTGCTCTAGGCTCAGTCAACACAAGTCTGAGTTTGCACACGGCCCCGCTCTAGGCTCAGTGGACAGGGTCTGGGTTTGCACACAGCCCTGCTCTGGACTGGGAGTAGACCCTTGTTTCCAAGTATTTACCACAAATATGTGCCATTTATCTCATAATCATTAACAAGCATTTACCCAGCACCCTCTAAACAAAGGACACAGTGCAAGTATTTAAGGCACTGTCCTGAGGATTTCACTGTGGGAACCTCTACCTTTCCAGATCCAAAGATGGCAGGAGCAGCTGGTGTCCACTGAGACTTTAAATTTCCGTGAATGCATCTATCACAGAGATTGAATCAATCAAGGCTGCCTTTTGCCTACAGTAAATTCACTCTCATCTTTTTTCTTGCGCCACATTTTCGTAATAATGGCCCACAGGTCACCCGGGATCATACGAGGGCAGTGGCTGTCCGTACCAGATTCCTCTGTCTTTCCGACTCTGTTTTCTGATTATACCATGGCTCATCCCGAAAGGGCTCGCTCTGCCACACGTATTTCAGCACAGTGTTTATCAGGGCTTTGCTGATCAGGATGCAGAGGTACACGATGAGGAACGCATTCATCGATCTACAACAAAAGGACAGAGGTGATCACTAGTCCCCGAGGAAATGAGCTCTGCACTTTGAAGAAACAGAACAGGAATGGCACGGTGATGCGTTTGCCCTCAACGCACCACGGTGCGTCCTCTGTACCTGCGTCCATGCCATGGTCCCTGGCACATACTTCTAGAGGCCAAAGGTAGGAGGAGCCAAGAGGGGGGAAAGTGCCACAAGCAGGAGAGAGAGGGCTGCTCACAGCCACACTGCACACTGCGGACAATGCTTCTGCACTGTCTGGACTTCCGTCATTGAAAAGAACATCCAGAAATCAATTTCTACCTTTTTATTTTTTTGAGACGGAGTCTCGCTCTGTCACCCAGGCTGGAGTGCAGTGGCCGGATCTCAGCTCACTGCAAGCTCCGCCTCCCGGGTTCCCGCCATTCTCCTGCCTCAGCCTCCCGAGTAGCTGGGACTACAGGCGCCGCCACCTCGCCCGGCTAGTTTTTTTTGTATTTTTTAGTAGAGACGGGGTTTCACCGTGTTAGCCAGGATGGTCTCGATCTCCTGACCTCGTGATTCGCCCGTCTCAGCCTCCCAAAGTGCTGGGATTACAGGCTTGAGCCACCGCACCCGGCCATCAATTTCTACCTTTAAGCATCAACAAATTAGTTCAAAACTTAGTGACTAACCACCACTGTAAAGGAAGGAAGGAAAGGAAAGGGAAAGGAAAGAGGAAGGGAGGGAGGGAGGAAAGGAGGGGGAGGAAAACTAAGTAACTCTGAAAGGAAGTGTCCTCAGTACAGGAAAAGCACAGATCCTTAACTAAGGTTTAAGCAGATCTCAGGAAGAAGCCTTTCTTTTCCAATACAAATTCAGCTACCATCCCGACATATTTATCATCAGGACTTTAATGAAAACATGACTCTGTTCGCTCTTCGTAAAACCATAGCAGAGAATGCAAAGCTTCGACCAAATCCGAGAGTTAAAACTAAGCCCATTTGGAGTTTCTCATGAAATGGTGGGAGGAGCTGTTGAACACTGAACCTGCCATGAACCTGGTATCAGGCGTTAGAAAGCGCAGGAAGGAGGGGTGTGGCCGTCCACCTCACCACAAAATAAGAAAGTCCCTCTGAATGGTCAGCTCTGCAGTTACTAAGAAGCTGTATATTGGTAAAGGAACCTCCAATAAGGCCAAGAGGAAGCTACTTCCATCACGCGCGTCCAGCGACGGGGCGGGGAGCCTTACTTTTCCACGGCAGATCGCTTCTGGGATTTCGATTGGTAATTTAATGCCATCTTGGTTTCCATGCCCGTGTAAATTGCCACACCTACAGAGAGGAAAAGCAAGGGTGATGACCAGGGCACAAGTGTGTCTTGCCTTACGGTGAGTAACACACAGCTGCAGGGAAAACCAATTCTTGGGTAAAGCGAATCCTATTTTTAATTTCACAAACTAGTGTCCATAGTCATGTAACACTAGCACTTGATTCCTTAGGATAAAGACCTTTCTTCATGCGTAGGAAGCAATCTGTGCTTCATTTTTCAAGAGTTCCCGTCTTAATATACACCAGGCCCGCCATATCCATGAGTTCTGCATCTGCAGGTTCTACCAACTGGGGATGGAAAAGATGTGAAAAAAATCCCCAATAAAAATAACAATACAATGATACAAAATACAGATGATAAAAACAGTAGAGCGTAACTAGGTACCTAGCATTTACATCGTGCCAGGTATTAGAAGTAATCTAAGATGATGTGAACTACAGGGGTGGACATGCATAGGCTACATGCAAACAGGGGCCTTGGGCATCCGTGGATTTTGACATCTGCAGTCATCCTGGAACCAGTCCCCCAGGACACTGAGGGACAGCTGCACAGCATTTCCTGACAGTGGGGCACACAAAAGTTACCTCGACTAAAACAGACGATAACCCACAAGAAATGGGAGATCCTAGCCAAGAAATGCAGACATGAAAGAAATTTCCTGCACAACTAAATTTCATAAATTCCTTCAGGGATGCAACTTTCTGTTTCTGAATCCAAAACTAGAGGCCTTAATCCGTATGCCGTAAACTCTGATGCTGCTGCTTCAGGACCGCACTTATTCACTGATCCGAATCTCAGTGGGACAGAACTTACGCGGCCAGAAAGCCTCCAGCACCTCAAGGCGCCAAGAAATGCTCTCAGGGTTCCACGGCGGGTTTTAACTTTGCTTCATGCATTGTTAATGTTAGAGGCAATGGTGAATAATTAGTTAGATATTTACCAAAGATTTTCTCGGTGTTCTTCAGTGTAGCTCCTCTCAGCAGCAAGTTTTCCGATCCTAAGGGCCTGGAAAGACACGGATGATCAGAAACGACGCAGACACGAAGGCGAGCGGCCAGGATGGGGGCGAGATGCAGACGCGAAACCTGCCCGTTTGCTCAGCAGATGTCATTTTCCGAGAGACGGCGTACACGGCGGTTTGCTTATATTCAGATGATTAAGTCAATCCAGGTGAATGTGAACACATGAGGTCTTATCTTTGGGGGGGACGAACACATGGCTCCAGGAGTAGCGGCAAGGGCCTCCTGGTGGTGCTTGTGGAACGAGGGACCTCAGGCCCCACCCAGACCCACTGAGCTGCGCCCGACAGCCTCAGCAACACTCCCCAGAGACCTGTAGAGCAGGGGTCCCTGCGGTGGCCCCACCAGTGCCATCAGCAGCACCTGGAGCCAGCCAGGAACATCACACTAGTCAGGAAGATCGTCCGAAGCCGTCAGAACCTGAAACCCTGGGGTGGGGCCCAGCAGCCCTCTCCTAACAAGCCTCAGGTTGAGAACAGCTGCACTGGAAGGTCGCAGAAATGCTCTGGAAAGGCTAAAGAGGGGTGGATGTGGAATAAAATAAAAGTCACTCAACCTTCAACTGTTTCCTTTTTCTTTTTTTTTTTTGAGACAGGGTCTCACTCTGTCACCCAGGCTGGGGACACGATCACAGCTCATTGAAGCCTTGACCTCCTGGGCGCAGGTGATCCGTGTGCTTTGGCCTCCCAAAGTGCTGAGATTACAGCTGGCCATCCCCATGCCCAGCCTCAATCGTTTCTATCACATCCTCAGTGAGATGCGGGGAGTCCCATGTGGCACAGTCTCACTCCTGGAGACAAAGGCTGACACTCTATCTGGCCATTAGAAACACTGGTAGCCACGCTGCAAAGCTCCTCTGAATGGGAGGACCTATACATCAGGGACACCACGCATGGCTGCTTTGGGGGAAAACAAGCAACAGCCAAAGAACGTAAAAATCTCACACATGGAGGAACAAGCCCCGCTCTGCGCACTGAAGCCACGGCGAGCAGCAGCGGGGTCTCTGCCACCAGGGGCTTATATCTTGATATAACAGAGTTCCCTGCTGAGGGAAAAATAATCTCTTCTCATTTCCTAAGTAGTAAAGGAGAAATAAGCAGCAAGATTGAAATTTATAAATTTTGCTATTGGCAACATCCAAAGGATTGCTTCGGAGGGTAAAGGGTCAAAAGTGTTTGCTGAAGTTTGCTTTCCATTTGTCATTGTATTTACTGTCCTTCTATCACGGAAAGTTAAGAACTTACTGAATATTATGAACGTAAAATACATGGAGTATATTTGGTCGACAGACCTCACAACTGCATCCGGCTGAAGACAGGCAGAGTGGAGCTGCCCAGAGGGAGAGCGAGAGGTGTCCGCCCCAGGCTGCGGCTGAGGGCTCCACACATCTCCTCGCCCGGCAGTCACTAAAGATGGAGCTCCCAGGCTGCATACGGGTTGTCTGGTTGTGTTATAAGGATTGTCAGCTTCTGTTTGCAACACACTTATAATAATTCCTGTCAAGTGTTTATGAAAACAAACAGCTTTTTAAAAAAAGCTGACTCAGGGAAGTCTAAAAATAATTTACTTGGAAAAGTACTTTGCTTCTAGTTAGGACAGAGGAAGAAGAAACGTCACTCTGGATGGATTGAGAATTTGGGTGTGTAATTCTTAACTGTCCATATCACAAATTTACAAACATCTTCAATAATCTAAATATTAAAAGGCAACTGAATAGCATAAATATTTAAAAGTGAAACTAGGCCAGGTACGGTGGGTGGCTCATGCCGTAATCCCAGTACTCTGGGAGGCCAAGGTGGGTGGATCACCTGAGGCCAGGAGTTTTGAGACTAGCTTGGCCAACATGGCAAAACCCCGTCTCTACTAAAAATTACAAAAATTAGTTGGGCGTGGTGGCACACGGCTCTAATCCCAGCTACGCGGGAAGCTGAAGCAGGAGAATTGCTTGAACCTGGGAGGCGGAGGCTGCAGTGAGCTGAGATAGTGCCACTGTACTCCAGACTGGTGACAGACTGGAGTAGAGCGAGACTCTCTCTCTAATAAAATAAATAAAATAAAATAAAAGTGAAACTAGAGTTAGTATCAAAATGCAAAATGCATTAGCAATTAATCATCCCAAGTTGCTCAGCAATAAACGTGGTCTAACTATAAAGATAAAAAGCCTGCAATGTTTACTGTTTTGGATTCATCCCATAGGGAATATGAATAAACCCAAGTCTGTTTACTCATTCAAACACAAATTAATTCCCATGGCACACAGAAATACCAGTTATTTCTCCAAAGTAAGAAGGAATTTATCTTTAGAACAGTATATATTTAGGCAAACCAAGGCAAGGCCACTATCAATTCTCAAAAGCACCTCCGAGCCTGCTGATGGGTAATGATGACAAACACATGCTAAGAATAAGAAGTGCACACATGGTTTTCTTAAAACAGTAACTCCAGGAGACTTACAAGGAGCTAAGCCCCAGGGACGTGCATTTCAGGAACTATTCACTTTGCAATAGTTTCCCAGTGAGTGTGTTTCTGTGTTTGGGAGATGTGTTGTTTAACACTCAACGCTGTACCTACGGAGACATCAACAACTTGGAGAGTGCTTACAATGGAAGAAAAATCATTTCCCTAACAAGTGGAGTTTATGAACAAGATGCAACTTTAAAACCTAGTGAAAGCCAATTCCCTCAACTATGACATTCAAATATCTCATCAGCAACAAATGCTAGATCTTGAAATAATGTCAGAGAAAATATTCCCAGGCCTGGGAGCTGGGCGCTGCCCGGAGCTGGGCTCAGCACAGGCTGGCTCTCAGCTGAGGCTGCCTCAGGGCCATAGATGAGGTGTCTGAGGGTCGCTGTTTCCTTGTGGGTATGTGGTGTGACTGCCCCTGAGTCCATGCTGGTGAATGGGAAGGCAGAGTAGCCGACTGTGAGCTGCCCCCCGCCTTGTCCCGGTGACCAATTCCACCTTCTCAGGTAGATGTGAGCCTCAGATAGGCCTTGAGCCAGTAATGCACCCCAGTAATGATGGCAAGTGGATGAACAGACTCCCAAAAATGGCCTCCAAATTAGAAGTCTTTCAACTTCACATCTGAAGACAAATCAGTATCCGAATCATGAGAGGGCATTTCTCACAGGGAAGCTGCACTCTGCCCTTCACTATGAAACTGCTCTATGGGACCCTGACGCCTCCCGGCCTGTGAGACAACCCTCTGGGCAAAGTCTTGGGTGAACACTTGTTTCATGAGCATCACCAACATGTCAACATTCACAGATGTGTGCCTGAGACAAACCAGAGACAAGAGTGGCGCCTGGTCCTGTGGGAAAGTGGAACTTCACCTTTCAAATCCACTAGAGCAGCTGCCATAGAAACCCTCGTCTGTCAAATAATGCATTTCTAATGCAACAAGGGAGATGACCATGGCCAAGGCGTCTGCAGAGGCACTCACCTCACCACGGGGTCGTTCAGGTCACTGTAAACGTTGATGCGGCCCACAAACCTGGTGACAGAAAAGCCACGTTACTGACTGGATGTGCCCAGCAGCCCCCCGGAAGTGCGCGCCCGGCCTGCCTGCCTTCCTGTCTCTAGAGGCCACTGTGAGCGGCGCGTCTTCACCCGGCCTGCTCCACGTGCAGCTAAACCAGCTCCGCTCCAGCCCCTTCCCTTGTCGTCCTTTCTGTTCGGATCAGCCCACGGCTTCAGTGATTTTCCTTAACCCACAGTTGACAAACGTCTTTCACAAAATAAAGAAAACTTATTCTTTTTTTTCCCCACAAATATAGTTCTATTAAGTCACTTCAAATATTTGTATAAAAAGCTACAAATCTGAGTGGTACAAGTCTATGAGAATAAATAAGCGATGTATTTTTGACTCAGTCTTAATCTTTAAGCAGTGATTTACATTCTCTCCAAACCACCAGATGGCTGGACTACCTGGGGTGAAAAGCAAGAGCAACGTTGAGGGCATAAAATCCGTTTCTAAAGAACCCGAAGCCCCTGCTTACTTGTAGAGGTCGGGCTGGGGCTGCTCACACTCGATGGTGGCGTGAAGTCCGCCGATATCCTCCTCCGTGTGGAAGCCCTTGGTGTCCTGGACCGCGTAATGCGTCTACAAATGTGCAAGACGTGTGAGCTCACCGCCAAAACAGTCAACACAAACCCAGACGCTGGTGCCTCCAACCAAGTGATTACAAAGCCTGGCTGACCCTATGAGTTTGTACACGCTCAATAGTTATAGGAAGATAAGGTACTACTGTTATTCCTGCATCTCTTAGGTGCCAGAAAATTCTAATCCTTCCATTCTTACCCAGTGTCCTCAACTTAAAACCAACAGGACAGAGAGCAATGCTCGAATTCTTCAAGTGTGGACACTGATTTATCTGTCAAAGCAGTAGCCAGTAGCTATTAATTAGGAAACAAATCCAGGACCTGAAATATCCCTTTGCTTTTACAGAACGCCCTGTTGTTTACAGAGAGTGGTCACGGGATCACTTCACTTCACTTCATTTTCATCACCCGGCAACAACCTGCCTGTGGCCGTCGCTGTTAGGCGGCAAACGCCTTCTACTTAACTGTTCGCGTGGCCTGGGCCAGGAGACTCCTCAAGCCTGAGTGTGTGTCAGTTTTACCCAGAGCTTCTGAAGCCCCGATTCCTGGGTTCAGCCCCAGAGTTTCTGATGCAGCGGGGCTAGAGAGGGCCTGAGAACTGCACTTCTAAGATGGTGCCCAGTGATGCTGATGCTGCTGCTCTCAGAGCACATTTTGAGGCCTGGTGACCTCAGTAGCATCTGTGAGCATGAGCAGGGGGCTGAGGGCAGACCTGAGGTGGGCATGAGGGCTGCACTGGCCCTGCCTTGGGAGGCGAGAGGAGAAACTCGTGCCCAGGGATCTGGGAAGAGGCAACAGCATCTCTGAATCCCTTCCTATGTTTCTTTCTAGTGGAAGAGTATTGGACAAATAAAACACAGAAGGAGTCAGAACAAACGAGAGAAACAATCACTGCACCATCACCAAATGCACAAATCAGGGAGACACAGTCACCACTGCGACACCAAGCGCACAGACGGTCACCGCTGCGACACCAAGCGCACAAATGGGGGTCAGGGGTAAATGATGGCCGCTCCATCACCAAGGGCACATATCAGGGGGCGCTTATTTTCTAAATTCAGTGGGAGTTCTCTAACTATATCCTCACAAGAGCCCCTGAGAGATAGGGTTGTCCCCATTTCACAGATGCGAAGAATCCAGATAAGTGAACAAGCCTGTGCAGTCATGTGAGCCCCACGGGATCCCAGCAGAAGTCGGCTGCACCCTTCCCACGCCCCTACTCTGCTTTTAAGGAAAGGGCTCAAATAATTCCAGTCCCTCAAGCTAAACAAAATGCACAAAAATGACATTAGAGAACACAAAACTATAATGCAAACTGCAAAGCCACAAAAGGTCAAAGTGCACTAGCTATTTTAACATCTTCCACAACTGCTACAACATTTCATCTGGACAAACAAGGTACATCTGGAGGCCCATAGCATTTGTTCCCTAGCATGGCTGCGACTCGTCTGAGCCTGACCAGCCAGTCTGCAGGGAAGGGGTGCAAAGACAGCCACTGGCTGCAGAGTGTGAAGGGCTCACATGGTCTCCGGGTGGACGGAACCTTAACCTCCTCCCAGGTTCCAGAGGGACCAGCGGCCGCTTACAATGAATACCTGAATCATCCAGGGATTCCAACCCCCAGAAGCTGCGGACAATCTATTGTTAGTGTGATGTGAAAGCAAATTTAACTGAAAAAAATCCACAGGTTTTTCAATTCCTGATACATATCATGAATTATCTATGAAAGACTAGCATATCCCTCAGTGATTTCGTAAAGAAAATGCCTCTGTCTCAGAGTAGAAATGGCTTATACCCACAGGTATTACCTAAATACCATTTT
The DNA here is from genome assembly GCF_002776525.5 of Piliocolobus tephrosceles. Taxonomy (NCBI): domain Eukaryota; kingdom Metazoa; phylum Chordata; class Mammalia; order Primates; family Cercopithecidae; genus Piliocolobus; species Piliocolobus tephrosceles. The sequence goes on from NC_045455.1 coordinate 1,353,055, forward strand.
AGAGTTGCACTTTTGCGAGTTCATGACTTAGCTGAATCCACTGAGCTATGCTCACTTTCATAAACTCCTTAGAAACTTCCAGATTTTTTAAATAATAAGAATCTTAAAATTAATGGTGCTGTACCTTTTATGATTGACAATTAAAATTCTTGCAGCATCAACTGCCTGTGCAGAATTTTATACTGAGTGCAGGAAATTACTTATGTAGTAATTTCAGAAAATCCTGATTAAAATCCTGATTACATTCACAAAAATGACACTCAATGAAGTAACAGGCAAAATCTAGAATTGTGTGTGACTTTTCACATAATTCTAGGCCAGTTTTCACATTAATTTTAACTAGTAGAAAGAAAATTCTTAAAATTCCAACAATCTATTCATTAAATCCTGAATTTGACACATTAGCTAATTGACACAGGCTAATACTGAAGTTATTTCTGTTAACCTGAGGTGATTGGTTGTTACATACATTGAGAGTGGAAAGCAAAAGTGGGAAAGAAATGGGGAGGTGTAAGTCAAAGAACACAAGGTAGCAATATTTAGGATGAACTGTCCAAAGATCCAACGTACAACATGAGGACTAGAGCTGACAAGAGTGTGCTGGGCTCTGGGTTTTTGCTGCACTGAGTGGAAAAGAGCATGTTGGGCTTAGAGTTTTGCCGCATCGAGTAGGTTATGGCTGCTCCTGCACGGGTGCCAGGGAAGAGAATGGGAAACCATGTGAGATGTGGATGTGCTAATGTGTTGAACTTGAATAACAATTTCTCTATAAAAATATGTATCTTATAACATCATAATATATACCTCAAATATACACAACATAATTTATTTTTAAAAAGAAAAAAGAAAAAAGTGGAAAATAGGAGGAAGGAAAAGTGAGGAAAAACTTGGCTGGCATAACTCCCTAGGTTTTCATTGTATACACTGAAAACGCAGACTTTTCAAACAGGATGTTAGTTTCTGTGGCCACAGGCATATTCGGAAGCGCGACAGGAAGAGCCTGCCCTGGAGTCTAACGGAAAGGCCCCTTACTTTATGGCTGGATTCTCCGTCCAAGCTGGCGGTGGTGACGTGGCACGTCCCATCTCCCCGGTTGCTGGAAAGGAAGATCAAGTCACAGGGAAAGGTCTCATCCTCCTTGACCATGACAATGTCCCCAACCTACAGGACAAAGCAGAAAGGACGGTCAATGGAAAGCCCCTCCGTGAAAGCTCGGCCGTCGTGTGGGACTGCTTCCCTCAAGCTGCCCATCCAGTCACAGGTGTGGGACTGCTCCCCTCAA
>NC_045455.1:1354346-1366066 GCF_002776525.5 Piliocolobus tephrosceles
CCCTCAAGCTGCCCATCCAGTCACAGGTGTGGGACTGCTCCCCTCAAGCTGCCCATCTAGTCACAGGCAGATACGGGGATGTGGATGTGGTTCCAGGAAAAGACTCTTGCCAGACATTCTGCTGGGACCAAGGAAAGGCCAGGCCAGGTTTCAATGTTCTAACTGCAGATCAAAGTAGCGGCAAAGTACAGCACGATCAAATATTCCGCAGCAAAAACACAGACAAACACCTGTAACAAGGTTATCTTTGATTCAGACCAACGAAGACGAGTTGGAGTGTTCTATGAGCGTGGCCAAGAGGGAAGCACTCCTGTGAGAAGCTTTGATCTAAATGTAGGCGTTTTATGAACCAGGTACTCGAGTTCTGAGAGTTTCCCGATCAACAGAACCAAGGCGCTGCCCACATCATCAAAGCATGAGGACAAATAAAGCAAAAGTGGCAACAACGGCTCAAAAACTAAAGTAAAAATCAATTACAGAAAGTTCATCATGTGGGTTTTTAATGAAAGGTGATGGTCTAGTTTGTATCTGTATCCATTTTACTTCATCAGGGAGGAAGGCATCTCAGTGGCCTGGGCTGTGTGTCTGGAGGGTCTGGAAGGCATCACAGTGGCCTGGGCTGTGTCTGGAGGGTGAGGAAAGCTTCGCAGATCTCGGCTGTGTGTCTGAAGGGTGAACGATCATCAGAACCCTCGAGTGAGTGGCTGCAGGGCTCCAGCCAGTCTCGCTGCCACTTGGGAGGCATGCCAGGATCAAGGCATCACCACGCTTCTGTCTACACTGCAAACAGAGTTCTCTGTACCACTATGTGATGATCACAGCACACTGCGAATTTGTGAGACTTTAAAAGCAGAGGTTACTCTTCCCAAATGGACCTATGGGTTTAGTAAAATCCCTATGGAAATCCCAGCAAGGATGTTTATAAATGAAATAATTGTAAAATTTACATGGGAAGGCACAGGCTCTAGATTAGCTAAAACAACCTTGAAAAAGAAGACTGAGGAGGAATGAATCCATATCCCTGATATGGGGCTTCTGAGATAGCTACAGTGACCAACAGTGTGGGATTGGTGGGGCATGGGGACGGAGACCAATGGGACAGACCAGGGAACCAGAAACAGACCCATGCAAATGTGTTTAACTGATCATGACAGAAGACAAGGGCCACTCCGTGGAGGAGGGACAACCGGCCAACCCCTGGTGCAGGGGTGATCGGACAGCCACAGGCTAAATAAAGACAGAAACAAACCTGACTGAAACCTCACACCTTATACAAAAATCATCTCAAAATGGATCATGAACTAACATGTAAAACATGAAACTATAACACTTAGAAAGAAACATGGGAGAAAGTCTTTGGGTCTCAGGACCAGGCAAAGAATGCTTCATTCAGGACACTGAACGTAAAGTCTGCAAAAGAAAAAAAAAAAAAAAAAAAAACTCGGCTGGGCGCAGTGGCTCATTCCTGTAATCCCAGCACTTTGGGAGGCCGAGGCAGGCAGATCACTTGTGGCCAGGACTTCGAGTCCAGCCTGGGCAAAATGATGACACGCCATCTCTACTAACACTAAAAAATTAGACAAGCATGGTGGTATACACCTGTAATCCCAGTAACTTGGGAGGCTGAGGCAGGAGAATAGCTTGAACCTGGGAGATGGAAGTGGCAGTGGGCCGAGATTGCGCCATTGCACTCCAGCCTGGGCAACAAGAGCAAGACTCTGTCTCAAAAGAAATAATAATTTTTAAAAAAGAAAAAAATCAAGAAATTGGAGTTGAACAAAATTAAAAACGTTGGCTTTGTGAAATATCCTGCTGAGTATTCAAAATCATATACCTGACAAAGTACTACTATCTAGACTATATGACCTCTCAACATTTAACAGTAGAAAGCTCAAAGAATCCAGCTAGAAAAATGGATAAAAGACATGAAGAGTTATTTATTTTTGTTTTATTTTATTTTATTTTATTTTTTTGAGACGGAGTCTCGCTCTGTCACCCAGGCTGGAGTACAGTGGCTTGATCTCGGCTCACTGCAAGCTCCGCCTCCTGGGTTTACGCCATTCTCCTGCCTCAGCCTCCCGAGTAGCTGGGACTACAGGTGCCTGCCACCACACCCGGCTAATTTTTTGTATTTTTAGTAGAGACGGGGTTTCACCATGTTAACCAGGATGTTCTCACTCTCCTGACCTTGTGATCCGCCTGCCTCAGCCTCCCAAAGTGCTGGGATTACAGGCATGAGCCACTGCGCCCGGCCAGGACATGAAGAGTGGTTTTTACTGACGAGGATACACAGATGTCAAACAATCGCGAAAAGATGCCCCACAGAGCCATCGGGGACACGCTCAAGCTGCACTGAGACATCAGGAACAGCAGTAACACCCAGGGCTGGTGAAGATGCTGGCAATGTTGTGGGTGGGAATGAAATGGGATAGCCATGCTGGAAAACGGTTTGGCAGTTCTTTTCAAAACCAAACGTGGATATGTTAGATGACCCAGCAACTGAACTCTTGAGCTTTTATGTCAAAGAAATGAAAACTGAATTCACAAGAAAACCTGCACACAAATATTCATAGCAGCTTGATAACGGCCCTAAACTAGAAAGGTTGAAAAGTCCTTCAGCTTGTGAGTATGGTGAAACTGCGGTATGCCACATCATGGAATGCTCCTTAGCAATCCAAGGGAAGGAATGGCTGGTGCACAGATTTTGTGAATCCCGAAGGAATTAGACTGCCTGAAAACAGACAACCCCAAAAGGTAACAGGCTGCAGGATTCTCTTTATATCACATCCTTGAAATGACTAAATCTTCGAGCTGGGCAACACATCAGGGCAAAGGGAACACAGGATGCCTCTGTTTTATTTCTTACAACCACATGTGACTCTGTAATTACCTTGAAATAAAAAGTTTAATTAAAAAAGAAAAACTAATTAAAGGAATGCTTTTCTAGGACGCTCTAGTACCCTCAAAGGCCTGAGCCATTACAACCGATGGAAGCCGGATGTCTGCCGTTGCAGGAAAAGCCTGATCTTTTCTTTCTTGTCCTGAGTAGCCTGTTTAGCATCCTCTCAGTTACAACACACAGGATACAGAGAAGGCATTTCCCACAGGAGACCAATAGATTAAAAATTCAATTTTCTGCGGGCAGACACTGTTTAGGTCTATTTTTTAAGAAAGATTTTTAGCTACAAGTAGGAAAGGCTTTGCAAGGGAAATATAATCGTTAAAGGAAATGGCGTTGAAGGCCTGGAACCGCACGTCTGCTGACATAGGCATGGAGTTCGTGGCTGTTCCCCAGGCCGAGGCCATCTGCTCTCTGAACCCCTGACCCCTAGGGAAACCTCACTCACCTGAACTCACTGATGGAAAAAGCTGTCTCAGAAGCATTTAAATACTGGGATAGCACATTTATAAGTGAAAATGTTTAAACGCTTACAAGTACATTTGGTGATGTGTGTGATACACAGAACAGCGAGAGCAAGGTGAGGCGGGGGGCTAGTGGTTGATGCCAACTCCTCTGAAGGGCCTCTGAATGCCTCCGGGGTCCCATCCCACTGGACAGGGAGGGGCTGTGGCCTTGTCCGGAGACTCACTGAGCCCAGGCTGGCCGGGCTGCTCGGAGGACCTCCTTCCTCCAGGCTTCTGGAATGCGCCTGGCTCTCCACATGCACGGGACCCAGTGGGGTGCTCCCTGCCTCCCTCACCAAACCTCCTAAGGCTCGACAGGGAAAACAGCCAGGGGAATCAGTGGGGCTGCAGGAGGGAGGGAGCTGTGGGAGTTGGCAAGAGCCAGGCAGGGTGCACGAGGACCAGCGGGGCAGGAAGGGGCCGGCGCAGGCCTGGCACCTAGATCCACCTCAGATGGGGGACTGCAGCAGGCTGCTGACCACTACTACGACACAAACGTGAAAAACCACACTCATGGTTTCTACCTACACAGGTGCTTCCACATGACTAGTACAAGTTTGAAAATATCTCATTTAAATAATTTAAACCCATATTTTAAAATATATTGAGGTATTAGTTACATGAACAATTCATTTGAAACAGATTTAAAATGCAGCCTTCGAGAAGAACTGTAATATTCCCAACACAAAGAAACAATCAATATTTGAGGTGACGGACATCCCAGTTACCCCATCTTCATCGTTAAACATTGGTGTGCAGGCATCAAAATACCACATGGACCCCCAACTATTTACAACTATTATATGTCAACAAAAAATAAATTTTTTGGCCGGGTGCGGTGGCTCAAGCCTGTAATTCCAGCACTTTGGGAGGCCAAGGCGGGAGGATCATGAGGTCACGAGATCGAGACCAGCCTGGCCAACATTTTGTTAAGACCCTGTCTCTACTAAAAATGCAAAAATTAGCCGGGCGTGGTGGCAGGCGCCTGTAATCCCAGCTACTGGGGAGGCTGAGACAGAAGAATTGCTTGAACCCGGGAGTGGAGGTTGCAGTGAGCTGAGGTTGTGCCACTGCACTCCAGCCTGGGTGACAGAGCAAAACTCTGTCTCTAAAAAAATAAATAAATACATTTTTTTAAAATGCAATCTTCAATGAGGTATTCTGCTCCAATTTTCATAAATTTCCACCTAGTCGAGTTTATACTGATATATTATACTTTATTCTAAAACAAATTTTAGAAACAGTGTTTCCGACCTTTCCCTGCCTTGACTGGTTCGTGTGTTCCCGCAATGATTTTAAATTCCACTAATCCTGGTGTGGGATGCTGGTGGAGGGAGTCTGTGTGTGGGGCTGGGGGCAGTGATCATGGTTTTAAATTCCACTAGTTCTGGTGTGGGATGCTGACGGAGAGGAGGCTGCGTGTGGGGATGAAATTCCACCAATCCTGGTGTGGGATGCTGACGGAGGGGAGGCTGTGGTGTGTGTGTGTGTGCGCGTGTGTGCTGGGCGGAGGGGCAGTGGGTACACCCACTCAATTCTGCTGTGAACCTAAAACTGCTCTAAAAAGACATAAACAAATAAAAATTAAAGGTAAAAAAAAAAGTAGTAGGGAGCTTGGGCCTATACCCAATAAAACACATTTTTTTTTTTTCCCTTTTTTTTTTGTCTGTTTTGTCAAAGAAAATAAAAACTTTAAAAAAAATTATTTGTATTTTAAAAATGTTTTGAGAGACAGGGTCTTTCTTGGTTGCCCAGGCTGGAAAGCAGTGGCTATTCACAGGCACAGGGAAGCCTGCTGAGTGGCCTCCGACTCCCAGGCTCAGTGATTCTCCCTCCTCAGCCTCCTGAGCAGCTGGGACTGGAGGTGCGAGCCACCGCATCTGGGTAAAACTTATTTTTTAAACTGTTACTGGACTTCACCAGGGTAAATGTGTCCGGTGTCACTTACTCGCAGCTTTCGACTTTGTTTCCGAACGAGCTTGCCGTGCTGAATGAAATGAACAGGACACTGGTTCATGGCATTGTCCGCTTTATGTCGAAGCCAGTCTTCATAACCCTAAGAAAAGGAAGCAAAGAAGGGAGAGAGGAAGCAGAGACAGAGGGAAGGAGGAGAAAGGGAGGGAGAGACAGAAGGCTTGCGTTTAATTATGTCTAAGCATAATCCAAGTCTGTGGGGGTGTATTTTTTCAAAATCAGGATGCATTACACACACTATTCTTTGTATCCTCAACAGAGCATTGGCATATTCCCATGGCAATGGGAGCTGCTTTACATGTCTGCAGTTGTAGAACCGCAAAGACGTTGGATCTGCTCATCGAAGTCTGTGTAAGTACTATATAACTGTACTTTCTGTGCCTATTCATGACATGGCCTTAGGATAAATTCCTAAAAAAGAAGTGTCTGAATGAAATGATGAGCAAGCCTTCCAGTTTCTTCACATCCACACCAAAAAGCCCTCAAGACTCCAGTGGGGCCAGGTACATTTCCACCCGCTGAGTGTCAATCTTCTGCTTGGAAAAGCCCCCACTGGCCATTCTTCTCTTGCATTAAAAACTGACTGTTATGAGATCTGGCAGCCCAGATTCTCGGTGAACCGCCGGCTCACTCTGCAACACCTGCAGCAGCCTTAGGGTTCTCCGTGCGTTTCTGCGTCTGGGTAACCCACGTGGGAAACATCGCATCGTGACTATGTGCACGCGCAAGCATCCTGCTGGAAAAGCAGCCTGAGCTAACCGCGACCCCGGTCGCACTGCCAGACCTGCATGCCTTTGACAGGCGCAGACACCCGCACTCCAATTCCAACTACCAAGGCACACCCTCTGCTTGGACAGTCAGGTGGTATCTTGAAAGCAGCAGCAATAGGAGATGCAGCATGCAGACAATTCCTGGGATGACGAACATGCCTTTGTGTTTGGCGTTGCCGGGCGCAGGTGCCTTAGATAAGGATGGGGAATGCCGTCCTCAGTAACAACCCCCAGCATGTGACAGACTGCACACCAGGGACCTACAGGCGTCCACCGCATCTAATGAGCGCTAAGACTGGGAACACAGCTCTGCCACACACAACACACAACCAGGCAGGATGGCAGCAGGAAGCCTGTGCCACGGGCTCGCTGCACGTATGTTGAGAGAGCCTGTGGGGCAGGAGGCTCACTGGGGGCCTCCTCCCTATGGGCCACGTGGTGGCATCAGTGGCCCTGTGACTGGAATCTTTTCCAAAGGGAACATTAACAAGTAACCCAAAACCTCCAGCTTCTGGAGAATTAAGAAGCCTGGGACACATGGATATCCAAACATGCGGAGTTTTCTCCAGCCGTGACCGTTACTGTGACACTGTGGCATCTGATTGCTTTTCAGAGATTCCTCCCAAATCGCTGAAATACTTTCTGGGGAAACTGAAGAACAGTCTTCCTGGAAGGTGGCAGTGGGTAGATGATCCCTGGGTTCATTAAACACACTTATTTAGTACCAACTGCATGCTCAGTAAGTGCCAGGCACCAGGGTCCCACAGACAAAAGACCCTGTCCCCAGCGCTGCTGCTCTCAGGATCGGTGGGGAAGAAACAGGAGTAACTGCAAGTTCAATGCAGGTGACGACCCCCAGTACCCCCAAGAAGCCCAGTGCCCAGGCTGCGGAAAGACGCCAAAGAGGAGGTTGCCCAGGAACGCCCAGCGGTGAGGGAGCCCCCAGGGGCTGGCACTGCTCACTGGCCAGCCTGGCTGGAACCGGAGGGACACGTGAAGGCCCATGCATGTGATCAGCTGATCGGAGGGGCCCTGCACACAGCAGGGGAGGCTGGGCGCCACAGGGAAAGGCTGCTCTAGCAGGACCTGGGCGATGGCAGTGGCAGAGCCAGGTGCAGTGAGATGCCTGTCAGTGCCCAGGTGAGACACCAGGGAGATGGTGTGAAAAGAGAGGTGGGAACCTAAGAGAAAATCAGGGAGGCCTCTGTGAGTGCAGGGGGCTTTCCAAGGCAAGCGAGGAGGGGCCGGGAGCATGGGGACCCCAGCACAAACGTCCCTGCTGGAGCCAGCGTGTGGGGAGGCCATTTGGGAAAGTCGCGGCTGCGGACAGAGATGCTGTTCCCGAGGAAGAGGGACAAGGAGGTCAGTAGTGGGGGAAGGTCAAGGGGGCAGGGGCACACAGGTCCAGACCAGCAGTGGGGGAAGCGAGGCCGTCCCCAGAGTGAAGGCTGGGTAGCAAGACGCGCGGGAGAGGAAGAGACCCCTCCGGCCAGGGGCAGGGGTGCTGGTGACGGGGCCCAGACCTGCAGCTCTGTTCATTCACCACCTTGCCCTGACCCCTCTTAACACCCCCAACAACACCCGCCCACTGCCCTAGGATGGGAGGGGACACAGCCAGGGAAGGGACACAGCCAGGCTGATGAGAGGGGACACAGCCAGGGAAGGGACGCAGCCAGGCCGAGGACACCGCATGTTGTCTGGGGCCATGGTCTGCACAGTGTAGAGAAGCGGCCTCTGCATCCATGGGGGCTCAGGCTCCCCAGCTGCTGCCTCTCTGGCCCAGCTGCGTCTTCAGAGCCGCCCTCCCTACTCCACGCTCTCCTCTCCGCTCCTCCAGGACGCTCCTGGAGTCCTCAGAAGTTTCTGCTCAGTGGGGTCCCAGGAGGGACGGAATCTTTAACAAACGCAGAGTAGAGGACGCTGAAGAACGGTGCTGTGCCTGCCTCCCGGGGCCGGGGCCGGGCTGGGAAGGACATAGCTCCGGAGCCTCAGCCCCTTCTCTCTGCTCCCCTCGAGGGGCTCCGGGGTCTCCTTCCCGTCTGCAGCCTCTGCTCCCACCACACAGATGTGCCACAGACGGCATGGGACGCCCTCACCTCATCTCCAAGATGGGTTCCTGGAAACTGCGACTTTAGGCCCCAAGGACACACGAGGTCCCCGAGTATTCAGCACCATTTCCTTGTGAAGTTGATGAGAAAACCTGTCCTCTTGCTTAAAGTCGAAGTTTGCAAGAGCCACCGACACGGAGCGAGGCCTTATCCCACGTAGGGGCTAAACTGCCTGAGTCATGGGCAGTGAGTCCTTGGGAAGCATGAGTTTCCCTCATGTTGTTTTCCGGGCAGCGCAGTTCGTCTTGGCTACTGTGCTGTGTCCTGCCCCGCCCCGCAGAGGAGCTGACTATTTCCTTACGGGGCACCCTGGGCTGCCCGAGTCCTCTGCTAACCAATGACGGCCACCACGAACATCGCAGTCCACGTATCCCGGTAGGCACGGCCGGCTCTGGCCTAGTGAAGACACACAGGCCCCAGGTACTGACTACACAGCTGCATGTTTATCGTCTGCACCGGCCCGTGTCCACATCTCTGCCTGTGTCAGACGTTGCCACCTGCTGTGCTTGGTGGCTCCACCACGCTCCTGCCGGGTGCCCGTGGTGCCTGCCTCGCCACGCCCTCTCCAGACTTGCACATCTGAAAGCCGATCTGGTGGGTGTGAAACACAAATGTGCTCAGCAGCATGATTCAGAGCAGCCAAAAAGCGGAAACACCCCAAATGTCCATCCAGAGGAAGCCACACACACTGCGGGGTGTGCGTGGCGGACCGTGACTCATTCATCACATGGAATGAGGCGCTGACGCCTGCTCAGATGCGGAGAAACCTTGAAAACATCGTGCTAAGTGAAAGAGCGAGTCACAAAACACCGCACATGAGCCGTGAGCATGAAATGTTTAGCACGGGCAACTCTACGGTGACAGAAACATGAGTCTCTGCCAGGGACGGAGAGGAGAAAATGGGGAGTCACTGAACATGTGTACGGGAAATCTGGGGGTGATAAAATGGATATATGGAGAGTAAAACTGAGATGTATTCTTCTCCATGTTAGTCACTGGCTTTATTTACCAGGGCTATGAAGGAAAAACAAACAAACAAGAAACACCACCCCATTTGCTGGAGTCCATAAACAGCATGTTCTGAGGTGGTCAAGACAGTCAAGGATGCGGAAAGGTTAAGTGACTCATCTGAATCAGATCATCCCTGGGTGATCTGGGATGTGAAAACCATAGATTTCTTCTCAAATTCACATGGCGACAGAACAGCAACGAAATGACATAACATCTCTTATTTTGCTTCAAGTATCAACACAGTTATAAAAATGAATTTCTAGAACTTAGTTGAATTTTCCAAGAACTAGCTGAAACAAACCAATTACCTCGCTTCGAATGAAAGGCAATTCACATGGCAAAGATGGCGACTTGCTTCTTTTTCGTCTGTAAAATGCTTACCTGTTTGATAGCCGTGACAGTAATGACGAAGAAGAGTGGAAGTCCACTTGTCACTGGACTTGTGGGTGTATCAATAATCAACTGCAGAAAGACAGAATTGTAAAATCATCTTCAAAAATGCAAATGACTGACTTTAGGCAGGTTAGTTTGCCCTGAGCCAGCACTTCCCATTCGCTGTGACTTATTTAAACCCTTTGCTGGCACCTGACTCTGCCCACCATGGGAGACAGCAAGTCAATCATCCTATTTCACTGACTGTTATAATGAGGGCACCTTTTTTAAATGAAGGAACATGCTCAAGGAAACCACCGGGAGTGGCAGCCACAGTCTGAAGTCGGGGCACGCCTTGTGTTAATTCATTCCTCGGCTTCAGTGTCACATTTTAATTACATGATTTGAATAATGTTGGAAAATTTTTAAAAGTCCTTCAATAGTATTTTGTATGATTTAGAAAAATTAGAGGGCTGTTCTTAAAACACACCTGGCACACTGCTCCCTAACTCATACCCCGAGACATTTTTTCCCTCTTTTTCTCTTTAAACTCTCTTTTCATGTGTACTGTCTTTGGAGCTTCTTTTTATTTTATTTTCTTTTTTTTTTTTGAGACAGAGTCTTGCTCTGTCTCCAGGCTGGAATGTAGACACACAACCTCAGCTCACTGCAACCTCCCACTCCTAGGTCCAAGCGATTCTCCTGCCTCAGTCTCCCGAAGAGCTGCGACTACAGGCACACGCCACCATGCCCAGCTAATTTTTGTATTTTTAGTAGAGATGGGGTGTCGCCATGTTGGTCAGGATGGTCCCTATCTCTTGACCTCGTGATCCTCCCTGAATGCTGGGATTACAGGCGTGAGCCACCGCACCTGGCCTGGATTTTCTTCAGAACATCCACACACATTTATGAAGAGTAAAGTAAGTGGAACAATGCATAGCTTGGCTGTGAACTTGTCCAAAAGGTAACAAAGCTCTGACTTCCCCTCTGGTACTAGAAGGAAAGGGGCAGGAAAGGCAGTCACCAGCTTAAACCCAAAGTGGTGTTGTGTGTGCTAATTTAGCTTGTGTGGATCTCACAGAACCAACACGTTTTGTCCTTCCTTAAGAAAATAAATAAATGAATCATAGGTGAGGGGCACCATGCCCTTGCGCTTTCATTAGCCGTGTGGCAGTTACCTGAGAACAAAATGTCACTTATTTAGATTTATATTTGATGAGATGGAAAACAATGACCAGCCTTACCTGCACCAGAAATATGATAAGGAAATAAAAGTTGGCTACTCTTCTGAATTGTTCAAATAAATTCTTGGGTATAAAGTTCCAAAATGTGTACTGCATAAAAGAAAAACAAACATCCATCACTTAGATCAGATTTTACTCTCATAGTGTTACTCTAGGCATAGTAAGTAGCACTGGATTTTACAGCACAAAATGTTTAGCTTTAGATATAAAACTCGTAATTCATAATTTAGAGTGTTTGTTGACAGCTAAGACGGCTGAAACCAAGTGTGTACTCTGAAACACGTATGTAAATTACCGAACTTCAAAGAATTCAAGATAAAACGCAAGGTAGCTCAACAACAGATTATTGAGATGTCTTTTATAAAACGTAAACCTGTGATTATTAACTCAACACATTAGCATTTTACTTCAGTAATTTCTGCATGATCTCTCCTCTGAGTGACAGCATGACAGGCGATGACAGCATGACAGGCGATGACACCGAGCTGAATGGAAGCCTTCACCCAGCTCCAGGCAGCTTCTGAGGCAGAGGTGTTTCTTGTCCACAGCAGGCACAAGGGCTTTGAGGCCTCAGGGGGAAGGAGAGGAAAAGGAAGCGAAGGAGGGCAGGGAGGGGATGTCGGGGGAGTGAAGTGAAGGAGGGAAGGAGGGGAACGAGGGAAGGAGGGGAAGAAAAGAGGAAAAGGAGGGTAAGGAGGGCAGGGAGGGAAGGGAGGGGAAGGAGGGAAGGAAGGGAAAGAGGAGAAGGAAGGAGGAAAAGGAAGGAGGAAAAGGAGGGGAAGAAAGGAGGAAAAGGAGGGGAAGGAAGAAGGAAAAGGAAGGGAAGGAGGGCTGGG
>NC_045455.1:1366166-1367615 GCF_002776525.5 Piliocolobus tephrosceles
TGGGAGGGGAGGGAGGGGAAGGAGGGCAGGGAGGGGAAGGAGGAAAGGAGGGGAATGAGGGAAGGAGGGTAGGGAGGGGAAGGAGGGGAAGAAAGGAGGAAAGGGAGGGGAAGGAGGAAAAGGAAGGAGGAAAAGGAGGGGAAGGAAGGAGGAAAAGGAGGGGACAGAAGGAGGAAAAGGAGGGAAGGAGAGGAAGGAGGGGACGCCCAGTCACCACAGCCTCTCCTCTCCACACTTCTCATTGCCTCTGTAGCAGTTTCATTCAACTTCTGTGTTGAAAACAATGTCCCAGATGTCACAAACCTTCACTGAGTTTGGAAATAGTTTCTGAAATTTCATCTGACATGTTTTTAGGCCATAATGAAGACAGTCTACCGAAACCTGAAGGAAGTCTCCCAGCCTGCACTGCGGCCTCTGCCGTCTGTGTCTCTGCAACGGTGCTTACTTCAAAACCCCATTCCCAGGTGGGTTCTGGCTCCGGGAAGCCAGAAGTAGTTGTCAAATTCTCACACCAAGAACTTCTTGAATTCTAGGCTCATGAACATACGTTATTTGCAATTCAATGTAACAACTAAAGCCTGGTATGGTCCTAAACTAACCAACATATTCTGAATTTGCTGTCTACAAATATTTCAGAGGAAATCCACGTGTGTCTTTTAAAACTTCTCTGCCTCAAGTTTCCAGTGGCTTAGAGAGTATATAAGGAATTTTCATTTTCTACTCTAATTCACATTTGCAAAGTGATTTTATCTTTCATAACAAAGTTCCTTAATGAGGGTAAAAACCGAGTAGTGGTTCCCCCAAGTTCATGACAACTATGGCCGTATTTTCAGTTCCCTTCTCAGGAAAAGGGCAAGGGGTGCTCCAGGAGAGTCTCTAGAGTTTTAAAAAAGAAACTAACTTTCCAGGTCCTCCCTAGCTCATCCCGCCCTACCCATCCAAACACCCTTATTTTCCATGTGTTGTTTGATATCAGGATTTTATCAGATATGTGTTTTGCAAATCTGTTCTCCCAGTCAGTGGCTCATATTTTAATTTTCTTAACTGTATTTTGCAAAGCATAAGTTTTTAATCTTCCTGAAGTCCAACTTACCAATTTTCCTTTCATGAAGAGTGTTTCTGGTGTTACATCCAAAAATTTGTTGCCAAACCCAAGGTCACCTAGACTTTCTCCTACATTTCTATGAGTTTCATTGTTATACATTTTACATTTAGGTCTATGACTCATTTTGAGTTAATTTTCTTGAACTGTGTATGATCACTGTCTATAGTCACAGTTGCTGGTTGTTTTTTTTTTTTTTTTTGTCTGTTTTTTTTGCATGTCGTTTTTCTAGAACTATCTGTTGAAAAGAAATAGTGCTTTTCTGTCTGCCCTGAATTGCCTTTGCTCCTTTGTCAAAGATGGGTTGACTCTCTGGGTGGACGGGTTGACTCTCTGGGTGGACGGGT
>NC_045455.1:1367625-1422754 GCF_002776525.5 Piliocolobus tephrosceles
TGACTCTCTGGGTGGACGGGTTGACTCTCTGGGTGGACGGGTTGACTATCTGGGTGGCTTTACTAGGTAGGTCAACTCCCAGGCTCTCTACGATGTTTCATTGATCTATGTGTCTATTCTTACAGCAACACCGCACTGTCTGGATTACCACAGTTTTACAGTAAGTCCTAAAGTTGGCTAGTGTCAGTTCTCCAACTTGGTTCTTCAATACTGCGAGGCTATTCCGGGTCTTTTGCCTTTCCACATAAATGTAGAATCAGTTTGTTGGTAGCTACAAAGTAACTTGCTGGGAATTTCATTAGGATTGTATTGAATTTATAGGTCAAAGTGGGAAGAACTGACATCTAAAAAACATGGAGTTTTCCCATCCATGAAGATGGAACATCTCTCCACTGACTTCAATCTTCTTTGATTTCACTACAGTTTTGTCGTTTTCCTTACCTAGACCTTGTACGTATCCTGTTAGATTTAGACCTATGTAATTTGAAGGGTGGGGGGATAAATGCAAATAGTGTTGAGTTTTAAATTTCAAATTCCAACTGTTCACTGCTGGCGTATAGGAAAGTGATTAATTTTTGAATCCTGCAACCATGCTATAATCGCCTCTAACATCCAGAAGTTTTCTTGTTATTGTTGGTTCTCTGAGATTTTCTGCATGGGCAATCGTATCACTTGTGAACAAAGATAGTCTTATTCCTTCCTTCCCAATCTGTATGCCTTTTATTCCCATTTCTACTCTTACTGTATTAGCTAGGATTTCCAGTACAATGCTGAATAGGAACAGTGATGAGGGATTCCTTGCCTTTTTTCCAGTCTTAGGGTGAAATCATCTAGTTTTTCACCATTAAGTATGATGTTAGCTACAGGACTTTTTGTAGATGCTCTTTACGAAACTGAGGAAATTCCCCTCTGTTCTTAGTTTGCTGCAATACGTGAGTGGGTACTGAACTTTGTCAAATTCTTTTACTGCACCTATGGAAAAAATCATGTAAGTTTTCTTTTTTAGCCTGTAAATATTATGGGTTATATTAGTCGATTTTCAAATGTTGGATTAGCCTTGCATACCTAGGATAAACCCACTTGGTCATGATCAGGAAAGAGACAGACCCTCTCATAGTGTTTCATATTGTTTTATACTCAGTATGTGTTTTAAGAAAAAAACAAGGAAAGAAAACCAAAGACAGGCAGCCTGGTGCCAGGCCTGAAACCAGGCCTGGGCCTGCCTGGCCTAAACCCAGTAGTTAAAAATCAACTCATAACTTAGAAACCGATATTATTCATAGATTCCAGACATTGTATAGAAGAACATTGTGAAACTCCCTACCCTGTTCTGTTTCACTCTGACCACTGGTGTATGCAGCCCCTGTCACGTACCCCCTGCTTGCTCAAATCAATCATGACCCTTTCACGTGAAATCTTTAGTGTTATGAGCCCTTAAAAGGGACAGAAGCCGCACGTGGTGGCTCAAGCCTGTAATCCCAGCACTTTGGGAAGCCGAGATGGGCAGATCACGAGGTCAGGAGATTGAGACCATCCTGGCTAACACGGTGAAACCCCATCGCTACTAAAAAATATAAAACACTAGTCGGGCGAGGTGGCGGGCGCCTGTAGTCCCAGTTACTCGGGAGGCTGAGGCAGGAGAATGGGGTAAACCCGGGAGGCAGAGCTTGCAGTGAGCTGAGATCCGGCCACTGCACTCCAGCGAGACTCTGTCCCCCCCCCAAAAAAAGGGACAGAAATTGTACACTTGGGAAGCTCGAATTTTAAGGCAGTAGCTTGCCGATGCTCCCAGCTGAATAAAGCCCTTCCTTCTACAACTCAGTGTCTGAGAGATTTTGTCTGTAGCTCGTCCTGCTACAATGGTGTATAGTTCTTTTTATACATTGTTGAATTCGATTTGCTAATATTTTATCGAGAATTGCTGCTTCTATATTCATGAGAAATATTGGTCTGTGATATCATCCTTCCGCTAATATCTTTTTCTGGTTTTGGTTTTAGGGTAATGCTGGCCTCATAGAATGAATTAGAAAGTGTTCCTTCTGCTTCTATTACCTGGAAGAGATTGTAGAAAATTGGTTTTTTTTTTTTTTTTTTTCCCTGAAATGTTTGATAGAATTCACCAGTGAAAACATCTGAGCCTTGTGCTTTCCGTTTTGGAAGATTATTAATTATTGATTCCATTTCTTTAATTGATGTAGGTCCACCCAGATTATCTTTCTCCTTGTTTGAGTTTTGGTAGACAGTGTTTTTCAAGAAACTGGTCAATTTTATCTAAGTTATCAAGTTTATGGGTGTAGGGCTGTTCATAATATTCCTTTTAATCTTTTTATTAGCTATGTCACCTGTAGTGATGCCCCTTTTTTATTTCTGATGTTTAGAATTTGTGTCTCTCTTCTTTTTCCCTTGTTTAGCCTGGTAAAAGGTTTATCGATTTCATTGATTTTTTTTCAAAGAACCAGCTTTTGATGGTTTTTTCTGATTTTCTGTTTTCAATTTAATTTCTGTTCTAATTATTATTAGTTTAAGTTTCCTAATGTTGAAGCTTGTTGATTTTGGATCTTTCTTCTTTTCCAATCTGTGTAGTCAATACTATAAATTTCCCTCTAAGCACTGCTTTTCCTGAATCCCACAAGATTGGGTAAGTTATATTTTAATTTTTGTTTAGCTTAAAATATTTTTATGCCTCTTGAGACTTCTTTGATTCATGTGTTATTTAGTAGTGTTTTGTTTAATCTCCAAATACTTTGGGATTTTCTAGTTAACTTTGTGATTTATTTATTTCTAGTTTAATTCTACTGTGGTCTGCCAGTGTCTTGATCTTGGACTTCCCAGACTCTAGAACTGTGGGGAAATCAATGTGTCTTCTGTATAAATTACCTAGTCTGTGGTATTCTGTTGTAACAGCACAAAAAACTCACACTTTAGTGCTCTGTTCTTTTCCTAAGTAGACCTGAATTTCTGACCTATATAATTTTCCTTCTTTCTGAAGAACTTCTTTTAACATTTCTTGCAAGGGAGGTCTACTGGCAATGAATTTCCTCAATTTTTGTTTGTCTGAAAAAGTCCTTATTTCTCCTTCATGTAAGAAGGATAATTTTATGAGCTACAGAATTCTGGGTTGGTGGCTTTTTCTTTCAACACTTTAAATATTTTACATTATTCTTTTCTTCTTTAGATGGGTTCTAGAAGAAAGTTTGATGTAATTCTTACCCTTGTTTCTCAGCAGGTAAAATGTTCTTTTCCTCTGGCTTCTTCGAAGATTTTTTCTGAGTCTAATTTTCTGTAATTTAAATGTGATATGTCTAGGTGTACCCTTTTTTAAAAATTTATTCTGCTTTTGTATTTATCTCTGAGCTTCCTTTATCTGTAGTTTGGCATCTGTAATTTTGGAAACGTCTCGGCCACTTTTACTGAAGATACTTCTCTCTTCTTTTGTTTTTTTCATTACACACATATGTTTTACCTTTTTACCTTTTTTTTTTTTTTTTTTTTTTTTGAGATGGAGTTTTCACTCTTGCTGCCCAGGGTGGAGTGCAGTGGTGCAATCTTGGCTCACTGCAACCTCTGCCTCCTGGGTTTAAGGGATACTTGTGCGTCAGTCTCCCAAGTAGCTGGGATTACAGGCGCCCACCACCACACCTGGCTAATTAAAAAAAATTTTTTTTTATTTTTTGTATTTTCAGTAAAGACGGGGTTTCACCATGTTGGCCAGGCTTGTCTCAAACTTCTGACTTCAGGTGATCTGCCCACCTTAGCCTCCCGAAGTGCTGGGATTACAGGTGTGAGCCACCATGCCTGGCCTGCTTCACCTTTTATAATTGTCCACAGTTCTGTTCTGTTTCTTCTTTCTTTTTTTCCTCTTTGCTCTTCAGTTTGGAAAGTTTCTGCGGACACGTCTCAAGGTCACAGGTCCTTTGCACAACACGTCAGTCTCTGTGCAGCCTGTGTTATAAACCCCCCATGTGGCTAACCCAGGGGGATAATTCTGTGGGCATGTCTCAAGCTCACAGGTGCTCTGACACCATGCCAATCTCTGCACAGTCTGTATACATCCCCGATGTGGCTGGGGCGGGCGTCTGACTCTATGGTCAAGTCACGGGTCCTTCGACACCGCATCAATCTCCGTACAGAGTGTATTATAAATCCCCGAAGTAGGCCAGGTGTATGAGTTTCTCATGCTACTATAACAAATTCCACTTTGTGACTTAAAACAATGCACATGTATTATCGTACTGTTCTGGAGGTCAGAAGTTTGCAATGTGTTTCATTGGGTTAAAACTGAAGTATCAGCAGGGCTGGTTCTTTCCTGCAGGCTCCAGGGAGAAACTTTTCTTGCCTTTTCCTGGTTCCTGCAGAGGCTGCCTGCATCCGTTGGTCCCCTTCAACCTCTGAAGCCAGCTGTGGCTTGGACAGTCTCTGTTCTGCCTCCCTCTTCCACTTACGAGCGCCTCGGTGGTTACTTTTGGCCCGCATGAGTAGTTCTATAATCACTTCCCTATTTTAGTGTCAGCTGTTCGGCAATCGGGATTCCCTGGCCACGGACGCTGACACAGGCAGCGGTTCTGGGGATCAGGATGTGGACCTCTGTGGGAGGCCATCCTTCTGCTGGCCACACTAGGTTTTCTTCATGTGAAGGCAACAAATCGAGAACCAAAAGGCAAGAGCTCTGGACGGAAAAGTAGCCATACAAACCGAGACGGAATACAGAACACATGGCTGGCTCTTCGCTCCTTTTGCTTCTCATTCAGGAAAAAAGCAAACAAAAACTCCAGATGGCCAATAAAAGTACAGGGACTTTCTTCGTTTACAAATGGAGAATTTGCTAACCCCACCTCAAGATAATTTAGTTACTCTATGAAATTCTGAAAATATTTACTCTTTAGCATACTACGAAACACACAGACTTCAGAGTCAGTGTCAGTCCCCACCTTCGATCCTGGCCCTGCCATTTAAAAACCATGTAAACTTCAGCAAATTATTTAATGATTCTGAGCTCTAGTTTTCTTGCCTATACAACTTGGCAAACATTATACATGTGATTGGTCTTTTTAAATATTTGAGAAAGATACATTTTCTCTCAAATAGGCTATAATGAAAAAGTCAGTTACTGTCCATTAACTTTTAAAGGGATACATTAAAGAAATAGCTTAGCCCACTCATGTGAGGCCAGTCTTACTTTCCAGCACCCAAGTCAACAAGCTTATTATAATTAAACATTTCCACAAATTTCTATAATACATCACTCAGTAACAAAGTCACATTAATGAAAAAAGAGTCTACTTAAAATTCCACCTTTCATTTACTGAAGTACTTTCAGGTGAAAAGTTCACGCTGTCCAGGATCCCTTCCAAAGGACCCTTGGAACTCCAGTGATGGTGCAGGTGCGACAGGCTGGCCACAGGCCGGGAACCGTGGCAGTGGAGATGAGCCACAGCGATTCACAATGCTCCTCTCTATGGTTTTGAAAGTTCCCGTGTTATACAAGGAAGTTTTGGTCATATTTATGAGATAAAATATGATCTGCAACCCTTCCAAACATGCAGATCAACTTCCATCAAGCCTGGAAGGCTGTGCAAACTCATGGTCTTGCCATAATTTTTTTTTTTGTTTTTGAGATGAAGTCTCACTCTGTCACCCAGGCTGGAGTGCAGTAGGGCCATCTTGGCTCACCGCAACCTCCACCTCCCAGGTTCAAGGGATTCCTGTGCCTCAGCCTCCCGAGTAGCTGGGACTACAGGTGTCTCCCATGATGCCCAGCTAATTTTTGTATTTTTAGTAGAGACAGGATTTCACCATGTTGCCCAGGCTGATCTTGAACTCCTGACTTCAGGTAATCCACCTGCCTCAGCCTCCCAAAGTGCTGGAATTACAGGCGTGAGCCACTGTGCCTGACCTGGACTTGCCATATTTGAATGTTACTGTACAGCTTTGGAATTTGAAACCACCTGCACAACTGTTTTATTCTTTTCTTTTCTTGAGACAGGGTCTTACTCTGACTGTCACCCAGGCTGGAGTGTGTTGGCACAATCTCAGCTCACTGCAACCTCTGCCTCCCAGGTTCAAGTAATTCTCCTGCCTCAACCTCCCAAGTAGCTGGGACTACAGGTGCCCGCCACCATGCCCAGCTAGTTTTTGTATTTTTTGGTAGAGACAGGGTTTCACCATGTTGGCCAGGCTGGTCTAGCACTCCTGACCTTGTGATCAACCCGCCTCGGCCTCCCAAAGTCCTGGGATTACAGGTGTGAGCCACTGCGCCTGGCCTCAATTGCTTTATTCTTGTGTGGCACTGAGGGCTGCAGCCGAGACCCATGACGCTGTGTAATCTCTGCGTTTCACAGAGTAAGTTATTACTGCTGACCATTACTATTGTCAAAAGGAGGGTTATTAATTCCTGGTGACGTCTAACAAGAAAAGTGAAATCCCAACGAACTCATTTAAATGGTCATAACTACACTGATATAGCAGTACCATCTGGATAAAATAAACTGACCATTTTATTCCACACATTAGAGCGAGAAAGCTGACAAGGGTGGTCAGTTATTCACTGCTCATCATTGAATTGTAACAATATAAATATTTGCCTGGGAACACAATGTAATGTAACGCTGGGCCCTTCAACTGTGATACAATCAGTAGATGTCCTCAATCCTGGGAACTCCTGGCATGAAAAAGCCACAGTATGGAACCAAGTGGTTTTCCTCCTACAGGAAATCTGGGAAAACTGAGGGGCCCTCGGCACCTCTCTTCACCTCCAAAGACGCCATGCGTTTTGCTGAATGACACGGGACAGTCATTCTTTTCATTTCTCACTTGTACGACAGACACCACAGCCAGAGTCCACAGCTGCCCTGGCTCTGATTTTGGCCCTGAGCTGGAACGTCTCACTCGTGTCTGAGCCTCACGCTTCTGCCTGCCTCCTGTCCCTTGGGAAGTCAGTCTCTGGTTTTGTTACTCGCCAGCAGTGTTGTATGCAGACAGGGAAGAGCATGGCCTCACCTGGCCTGCCTCTGGCCTCTAGCCACGAGACACATCCGGGCACTGTCCTCTGCCAGCAGCCCGGGCGCCCGCAGGAGCCCCTGAAAGCTGTCTGAAGCCTCAGCTAGTGTTTACCTGAACACGGCTCCAGCACCGCAGGGCCCACCTGACAGTCCTGAAAACGACGGGGACACCGAACACCCATCTGCTTGGGACAACAAGCCACTCGCATGGAAATGAGGTCACTCTTTCATTTGGGAGGCAGGGATGCAAAACACAGAAAATTATGCCAGGACGGTGGATTACTGATGCTGGAAATTCGTGAGCACCCAGAGGGGCTGTTAAAAAAAGGGCCCCTGGACAGGCGTGGTGGCTCACGCCTGTAAACCCAGCAGTTCAGGAGGCCAAGGCGAGCAAATCACCTGAGGTCAGGAGTTCAAGACCAGACTGGCCAACAATGGCAAAACCCCACCTCTGCTAAAAATATAAAAATCAGCTGACTGTGGTGATGGGCGCCTCTAGTTCCAGCTACTCGGGAGGCTGAGGCAGGAGAATCACTTGAACCAGGAGGTAGAGGTTGCAGTGAGCCAGGATCGTGGCACTGTACTCCAGCCTGGGTGCAGAGAGAGACTCTGTCTCAAAACAAAAACAAAAACAAAACAAAACAAAACAAAAGGGTCCCCGGCTCTGCGGAAGGAAGTCCTAGCCCAGTGCCAGACTACAGGGTTTACGGACTAGTCTATCCTCTTCTGCGGCCTCAGACACACGACTGAGCTCTAAGCCTCAGCCTCTTCATGAATATGTCAGGAATAACCAGTATTGGGGGTTCATATGTCAGGAATAATCAGTATTGTCAGGAATAATCAGTATTGGGTGTTTAGAAGTTACATGATATAATAAAACACAGAAATCATTTACGCAAATATAAGTCACGAAAACACTGGCTATACCTACGAACTGCAGAGGGAATTCTTCTTCCCCAATTGCCAGAAGGGGATTCAGTTTTCTTGAAGGCATGGAGGGACAGCATAGGCTAAGCCAAGATTTAATTCTGTAGCCTCCTGTGGGCAAAGCAGGGAACCACGTGAATTCTGTGCCCTGAAGTACAAGTCTGGAAAGGGAGGCACGCAGGGATCCATCACTTGCTGGAGTTCAGGATTCCCCACGTGGGGAGTGCAAGCAGGCCTGGGGGAGCTCTGCACAGCACCAGGAGCAGGGAACGGGGCGTGCTGGGCTGTCATTTCGGGTTTCTGACACTGCCCAAAGCCTCTCCCCAAGAAGGAAATGGAATTCTATCAATCACCGATCACCAGTAACTGCAGTTCCATCAAACAGATGAGAAGTTAAAAATAATCTGACGGGAAAAAATAATTTTCATCCCATTACAACTTCTTCCATGACGAAGGCTTTCATCCTTTGATTTCATAAAAGCAAACTTGCTGAGAACAAGCCTCTGTGGTTCTCAAAAAGTCTTAACTACTAGCATTTCTTTCTTCTAGGTAGAAATAATTTCCTCCCCGAGCCCAGGAAAACACAGATACACTGTCACAACTGTATTCTCCAAAATCAGCCATAAACGTATGTTTTACAAATTGGACACCATTTTTTCACACATCCTGAGCTGTTAAATTAAAACAATTATGAGTCCTCAAGTCCAGGCTCCAGAATGCCACTTTGGTTTATCTGGATCAAGGTTACTGTCAGGCCCGCTACCTGCCTAGATTCCAGACTCCAGCCTTTCTGAGGCCTTTCCTTCCTGAGTTCTATTAGCAAAAGAGGTTCTGCCTGACGTAATTTTCCCCTGAAATTACACAACCTCATCCACTTGAAACTAAGACTAAGCCGCTAATCCCACCTTTGTGAAGAGCGAAGATCTCAATGCATGGGTGGATTTGAGAGCACAGCCCCCTTCCGTCCTCGGAGGCTGAGATGAAAGGCGCCCAAGTGCTCTCCTGGCCCGGCGCGCCCTCCACCTACACTCAGATGGCGCTCCTGAGAGCCTGTTGACCCCGGTCTGTGTGTTCCTGCATGAGGGCTTCCTGGTAGGAAGGAGCCTTACGGCTTCTAAAAGGCCCTGAAAACCAGCAATAAGCCCACAAAACCCATCCTGACAACCCAGCCACCGCAGGGCTTCCCGGGTCAGAAACCGAAGAGGCCTCCAGGGGCTCCAGTTCCACAGGGAGCAGCAGAGCGGGGGGAAGGGCCCAGCCGAGGGGGAGAGAGGGTAGCACAGAGCCTGGGAGCAGGGCCGGGAGGCGTGAAGCCACCGAGGCCACTGCCTGCTGGGATGTTCGAAACAGACAGTAGGGAAATGACAACACTTGAATGATACAGCAAAGGGGTCAGGAGTGGGAGGCAGAAATCGCCATGCTCTGGCATCTCCTCCAAAACCGCCATGGGCAACCACAGGAAGCAGTTTCCCGCCAGCGCCTGCCAGGGGGACCAGGACCCTCCTCCAGTGCCTGGATCAAGCTCTGCTGCTGCTGCTGGTTTCTTCCCTGCGGCCCCACACAGCACCCTCGTCTGCAGGCAGAACTAGGCATGTGGGGCTGTCGGGCGAGCTCTGCCCCAGGAATGGAGAAGCCAGCTCCCAGGAGGTGGGCTGGGTGATGCCTTCACAGCCCCCATCCGGCTCAGATGAGCCCCGCTGTGCGGGCGGGCCACGGTTCCACACGCCCATCACCCATATCCTGGAATCCCGTCCTGCAAGTCCACAGTGGCACCACATGAGGACACCCGGGTGCTCCCTGCCCCTCTGTACCTCTGGGCCGCGCAGGCTGAGTTCTAAGAAGTACGTCTGGGATTCGTTTTGGGCTGGAGGGTGGGTGAAGTACATACTAGCTTGGAAACTACCTTCAGTGAGCTCCGCCTGAGACTGTGTCGACTTTAAAACTTTATAAATATCACCACTGCAGAGACAATATTTTGGATGTGATTTCTCATCAGGACATTTCTCCTTCCACAAATCATGCCTGGGAAACCACCCACAGCACTTATCTGGTTGGGACTTTGTTTTTCAGCATTTGTATGTCCTGTTTCTAGAGGTTAAAGCTATTAAAATTTTTTTGTAATCCTATAGTTACAAATTAAATAATCCCATAAAAATGCTTTAAAAAGGTGACCTTTTCTGTTGTAAAATATTCTTCAAAAATGTGCAACTCTTCAAGAGCACATAAATAATTAAGAACCACAGGGGGCTACATGCCAAGACACCTGGTGTGGATTAAGCAAATCTTCACAGGGGTCTACACATCAGAACACCGCTGTGGATTAAGTAGGTCTACATAGGAGTCTACACGTCAGGATGCTGGGTGTGAATTAAGTAGGTCTCCACAGGAGTCTACAGGTCAGGATGCCCGTTGAAACTTAAGTAGGTCTACACAGGGGTCTGTACATCAGGACACCCGGTGTGAATTAAGTAGGTCTACACAGAAGTCTACACGTCATGACACCTGGTGTGAATTAAGTAGGTCTACACAGTGGTCTACACGTCAGGATGTCTGGTGTGATTTAAGTAAGTCTACACAGCGGTCTACACGTCAGGATGCCTGGTGTGAATTAAGTAGGTCTACCCAGGGGTCTATACATCAGGATGCCCAGTGTGAATTAAGTAGTTCCCCATAGCGGTTTACACGTCAGGACACCCAGTGTGAATTACGTAGGTCTCCACAGGGGTCTACACGTCAGGACGCCCGGGGTGAATTAAGTGCATTTGCATGTGAGGACACACGTGTGAATTGTGAGCCGCCACACGCGTCCCCGTGTGCAGCTCGGCCATGCATGTGCCTGTGTTTGGCTCATCCATTTTGAAAGACAATGAAGATAAACTGAGTCTGAACACAGGCACACGCGTTCCACATTATCTGGAAAGCACAGTTTACCCCGTGTTTGACAGCCGCAGCTAAATTTCCACCCTATTCTTAAGACCCGTTTCCAGGTCACTCTCTGAACGTGGGAAAGGTGTGTGCACTTCCACACTCCCGTCCGTAGAGGGAAACATGCTTTGTTTAGACGGCAGCACTCTGCTCACGCTTCCCACGCTTTGCCTGGGCTGCACCTCCTGAACAAGCTCAAAGACCTCCCGGGTTCTGCGTCCGGCCTGCGTTTGTTGACTCTTTCTCCAGGGAGGCTGGTATCGTTTCTACCTCACCGGTGCTGAGACTCTGGCCAGGGTGGCCCATGACAAGCATACAGCCAGACACCTCAAAAGTGGGAGCTGGGTGGGGTTTGGATCCTGGACTTCAGAACTGCGCTGCCTCTGTGACATGGTCGCCTGAGAGTGGAGACACTGCGCTGTGAGCCCTGGCCAGGTGGAAAGCCTTCTGTGGGTGGTCACCGGGAGGCAGAGTGCGGCACCCTTCGTGAGGTCCTGATCCGAAGCCTTTGCTGGGGGTGGCTGGTGGCCATGACAGCAGGGCCAGGAGCAGAGCTGGTCTTTGAAACTGAGAAGCACTAACACCCCCCGGCAACTGCTTTTCAGACACATTATGGACACTCAGACCCGAGTTACCTTGGACGAGACGATCCTGTTGTCTGGGTATCTCTGTGGGATGTAGGCCTCTGCGCCCGGAGGCGGCTCCCTGTGTCCCACGTAGATGGTCCTGCTGTCCACCCAATTCTCTTCTCCGGCACACTGCGGAAAGGAGAGTAGTATTAGGCGGCTGCCTCAGAACCCGCATCAAAGGCTCTTGCCCAGAGTGTCGCCTTGAGGCACGTTCATCAGAACAGAGACTTGTACCTGCAGCTGACAGCACTGTTCAGGGCTGCGGGGAGACCTGGGCCCCAGCACCCAGGACCGAGCCACCCTGCCTCACACAGCCCTCCTGGGCCAAGGTCTTCTGTGAGCACCAGGAGGGTCTGCGCTCCTGTGGGAGCCACACAGTGAACTCCAAAGTTGACTGCCAGTGGCAACAGCTCAGGGCGTGCACATAAGAACAGAATGCATGGCCAAATCTTAAGGCTTCCAAAGCAGAAGAGACAGTGATGCTGCAAGAGGTCTTTAATGGCAGAAGAAAGAAAAACTATGATATTGGGGTAGAAGGCAGGACTCGACTCCAGGGGTGGGGCTTGGACACCGGACCAGATTGAGGACTAGTGAAAACAGGGCTGGGGCAGACGCAGCTTTCCATAAGACATGCCCGCAGTATGCCTGTCGGTTTAGCATTGCCATGGCAACAGCCAGCAGCTGCCGCCCCTTTCCATGGCAATGACCTGATTGCCTGGAAGTCACATCCTTCTAGAAATTTCTGCAAAAACCACCCCTTAATCTGCATGCAATTAAACCTGCCCTGAGCTACTCCTCTCTGCCTATGGGGCAGTGCCGCTCTGCAAGGGCAGTCAGGGAGCTGTAGCCCTGCCTCTTCAATAAAGCTGTTTTCTTCCCCCTCCTGCGCCTGCTCCTGCTTGCCCTTGAATTCTTTCCTGGGCAAAGCCAAGAACCCTCCAGGTTCTTGCCCCACTGCGGGGTCACTGGCCCCCCATCGGCACATGTAGAAGAGTCACTCAACCCTTCCGGGTGTCTGCTCAGGAACAGGAAGGCTCTCCTGCAAAGATGACTCGGGCCTGACCATCTCTGTATTACTCAGAACACTGTATTTGGAGGAGTCAAGAAAACAGCTCTGACAAGAAATATTTCAACAATACTCAGGCGGGCCATTTGATGTTAGCAGGAAAACCACAAAAATACCTTAGCTCGTAATGAGAAATCCAAATGCCACATCTGAATATGCAGCCCTGGCCCCAGCCCACCTCAGAATGCACGGCCCCAGCACATGGCCCCGGACCCACCTCAGAATACATGGTCCTGGTACATGGCCCCAGGCCCGCCTCAGAATACGTGGCCTTAGCATGTGGCTCTCGTCCCATGCCCCACTTCTCTGAAGGAACTGCAAGACACTAGCCTTTCTGGGGCATGAGAAACACAGCTGAAGAGGAGACGGAAGCCTCCTCCGCGAAGGGAACGCTGGTGCGATGGGACAGGAAGGATGAGTGGGCACTGCCGTCGAAGGGCTGACCGTTGGCTGCTGGGCCACTCCTCGCCGCGGGTACGGGGACAGTTTCCCACTGGGCTTCTCATCGATGAGGGGGATGCCCGCACTTTCTCAGGGTCCTGGAGCACGAAATGAGGCAAGAGGAACAGAACATGGCCAGGGGCCTGGCCCAGCACAGATGCCTGTGAATGCTCGGGGCGACTCCTCTCTGTGGGCTGCCCCTTGCTGCTTCAGGGAACTCTTGTTTTTTAAAGCCAAAAAAGGCAGGCAAGGCCTGAACAGTCTGGAGTCCCTGTCCGCGTGCTGCTCTTGCTTATAAACCTCACGCTGGCTGTTTTTGGTCTTGTTTATGTCATCAGCTCCTCTGCTCCTCTGACGTCCTTTCAGCGGAAGCCTTTCCACACTGTCCCACCCAGAACGGCCCGACAGGAGCTGTGTGAATGTCCGCACATTTGCTGTAATACAGTCCATCGGCAGGTCATTCACTTCCAACTTCTTTTATTAGGACTCAGCTTTGCAGAACAGTCTAAGGAAAGGAAAGAGATCACAGCAGTCCCCCTGTGCCCCAACTGTGTTTTCAGAGATGGTTGGCTGAGACTATGAACCAGCGTTTCCACGGGGAGCCAAGGCTTCCACGCCCCTGGGGACAGATGTACACAAGGCAGCACCAGGCCAGTGAGGAGCACTCCACCCTCAAATGAACCAGAGGCACTTTTCCTTGGCGCACGACCTTGGGCTGTGGCCTCCCCGCGAGCCTGCTGGCCATGCAGTAACTGTCATCCTAGACTCAAAGCCAGGTGGGCAGCGCAGCCCCACTGCCCTGACCACGCCACAATCTGGCTGCCCCTCCCCACAAGGACAGGCCCTCCTCCTCCAAGACTGGGTCTCCCTGCCTGACGGGGGCCTTCCCAGCTGCCTCTATTCTGTGGTGAAGTCAACAAACCTAAGGGATGCAGGGATGTGGACTTTAAAAGCATCTTAAGAGCTTCATAAATAAACTGCTGCCTATAAAGGCTAAGAAAAGTCCCTGGCTCCTTTGTTTTCTCAGAACATAGCCAAACAGATGCTTCTCATTCTCGTGGAATCAGGAAATTGCACTGAATGAGAATATAAGTGAACCAGAAAAAGAGAGAAAAGCATACAGGTATCTTTTAACACAAAAGTGAAAATCCTAGAAACTTTCTTCTAAGCTTCAAAGACAGCAGCTGAATTTCAGGAGTGGCCACGAGCCCAGACACTGGCTGTGAAAGCTCAATGCTTTCCTGGAGCCGTGCGGCATCGCCCACGCCACGGCGAGCTCACGCTGCCCGCACGCTTCCAGCCAGCAACAAAGGGACCCTGTCTCATGGAGGCACGATCAGGATGAATGCATGAAGTCCACTCCATATTCTCAACAGTGCCGAGCAGACATTTATCGTTAAATAATTACATCGAAAACAACTCAAATACAGCCCAACAGCGTAGTGGCGTTTACACCGACAGGAGCAGGAATGACTATTTTTGTCTGTGCCATGACATCACAAAGTAAGCTGCCTGCCAACACGCAGTGGGCCTTGCCTGGCCAGTGGGCTACTTGCCTGACAGCCTTGTCAGCGTCACAGATACCAGACTGGATGAGGAAAGGACCTAAGGCCATGAGGTCACTCAGACGGCCTCACCCAGGGCATCGGGAAGGTTGGAAACCCAAGTGTCTCTTCGGGTTCACGCTTCAAACCAAAGGGAGCTCTTTGTGTTGTATTCTCCACAAATGTTCACATTTTTGTTTTCAAAGTGAAAGCAAGTTTATTACAAAACTAAACAAATAAAAGAACGGCTACTCCATAGACAGAGCAGCCCACAAATGTTCAAATTCTAGGAAGACCGAACTGACCAAAAGGAACAGAGCCGAAAATATGCTGGACCCCCGAGGATGTAGACACATCCCAAACGGCGGCCTGGGGACGGGGCGCCCGGTCCCTGCTGCTCACTGGCTCTGTGGCTGCAGCTGCATCACACCGCGTGTCTCTGTGAAATGTCAGCAGCGACATGAAGGGATTAGGAGGGCCAACCTTCGTGGTCCTCCCAGCCCTAAGATTTTGGTTCTCTGTGCAGTTAGCAACAAAAACAAACTCAGGAGCCCCAATCATGTAACTTCTGAACCTCACCAGTCTTGAACCCAGGGCCAGACATGCTATGCATAAATGGCAGCACAGACAAAGCAGGGTCCCACCAGGCACAGTGGTTCATGTCTGTAATTCCAGCACTTTGGGAAGCTGAGGCAGGCGGATCGCTTGAGGCCAGGAGTTCAAGACCAGCCTGGCTAACATGGTGAAACTCCACCTCTACTAAAAAAAAAAAAAAATAGCCGGGCATGGGGGCACCTGTAGTCCTAGCTACTTGGGAGGCTGAGGCAGGAGAACCGCTCAAACCCCAAGGTGGAGGCTGCAGTGACAAGATGGCTCCACTGTTCTCCAGCTTGGACGACAAAGCAAGGCTCCGTCTCAAACAAACAAACAAACAACGGGGTCACACCACACAGAGTTTTTTTCAGGATTCAGAGTAAAGACACAGGTAGTCAGGAAGCTCTCCAGGGCAAGAGGATGGAGACCCCAGCCTGTCTCTCTCTGTGTTCCCAGCCAGGATCAGCGACACAGCTCAGCCAGCCCACAGCCAGAGGCTTCCATCAGCAAAGCGAAGCTGAAATCAGGCACCAAACTGTCTGTGTCAAGTAGCAGGTTTCCTAACGACTCCTTAACAACCCATTGTCCAAAGAGCATCAGAAAGCCACATGGCATGTCCCCTGGAGGGCTGGCATCAAGTTCCAGCTGAAGTAAAAATCTACCCCGTGCTGATGGGACTGACCAGAGGACACAAACTGACCAAGGGAAACATCTCGAGCAACTCCTGCAGTGGCACAAAAACTTCAGCGAGAAGGTTCACAGCTGCACTCTGCA
Source organism: Piliocolobus tephrosceles (assembly GCF_002776525.5). Taxonomy (NCBI): domain Eukaryota; kingdom Metazoa; phylum Chordata; class Mammalia; order Primates; family Cercopithecidae; genus Piliocolobus; species Piliocolobus tephrosceles. The sequence goes on from NC_045455.1 coordinate 1,383,524, forward strand.
AGGAAGACAAAGGTGGCAGCCTCCAAACGCACGTCCACTGATGAAGGGACACATGGAAGGGAAGGAAGCGCTGACACCCACCCCAACACACGTGGGGCCAGAAAGCATCCCGCGTGTGAAGCAACACCGTGTTGTGAGTCCCTTCTGATGAAATGCCCAGAAAAGGTGAACGCAGGGACGGGGGCTGCCAGGGGGGGTGCGGGGGGCTGCCGGGGGCTGGGCGAATGGCTGCCCAGGGGATGAAAACCTTCCGGGTTGGAGGGTGCTGGTAGTTGCTGATGGCCCCTGCCCGGCGGGTGAAAACCTTCTGGGTTGGAGGGAGGTGGTGGGTGCATAACTGAATATTTTCCAGTTGGAACCAACGGATTGCATGCTTTAAAAGGGAGGATTTTAAGGTATGTGAATTACACCTCAGTAAAAATGTTATATTTTCTTTTTAACAAGACAGAGTTTTGTTCTCTTCACCCAGGCTGGAGTGCAGTGGCAAAACCTCGGCTCACTGCAAACTCCACTTCCAGGTTTAAGCAATACTCCTGCCTCAGCCTCCCTAGTAGCTGGGATTACAGGCAAGCACCACCACATCCAGCTAATTTTGTATTTTTAGTAGAATTGGTGTTTCACCATGTTGGCCGGGCTGGCCTCGAACTCCTGACCTCAGGTGATCCGCCCGCCTCAGCCTCCCAAAGTGCTGAGATGACAGGCGTGAGCCACCGCACCCGTCAGGAAAAGTCATTCCTAGATGTCAGAACTGCTTCTCTGTTTCAGTCTTCCGTGTAAATTCTAGAAACTTAGATATAAAGCTCTTCCTGAAAATCTCCGAGGAAGTGAAAACGATTTACTTTTAAAAAATAATTACTTTTTTTACAGATGGGGTTTTGCTGTGCTGTCCCAGCTGCAGCACAGTGGCTATTCACTGCAGTGGACGTTCACTGGGACAATTAGAGTGCACCGTAGCCTTGAACTCCTGGGCTTAGGCAGTGCTCCCTGTGCAGCCTCCCAAAGCACTGAGATTGCAGGCATGCCACCATGCCCCAAATGACTTCAACTTAAAATGAGAATGTATTTCCAGCTACCTCAGTGTTTTACCAACTCTGAAAAGAGTTACAAGGTTTTGGCCCAGCTGCCATTTCTTACACAGCATAACTGCATGGGAGCTGGAGTGTGCGGGGGCTTTCAAAGCTGCTAACCCCGACCACCTCCTCTCACAGAGCCGCTCAGCTCAGCAAACCTCCGCCAACCGCACCTCACACACTGATGAGAGGCATGTGGAGGCTTCAAGGCCTCAGGGTCTCCGGTGAGCTTTCCGTCCACCACATCAGCTGCTCACCTGGCCGCTAAAAAATACATTTTTGCAAAAGGTCTGTGTGGTATGACGCTAAACACGACCATCGGTCTCATTTCCATGACTCACACAGAAGACTGTAGAACAAGGAACAGGAAGGAGTGCCACAGGGTTGGGAAAACAGGCAAATGGACCCCAGCGTGCCTTCCAGACAGAGGCGCCCGCACGTGGGCTGTGCCTTCCTTCCGGGCCAGGCCCAGGCCTCCATGCGGGGTGCCATGAGAGGACCTCCGAGAGGAACTCCACATCTGGAGTTGTGCGAAAAAGAAACCGTGAGCGGCGTGTGGGCAGCGCGTGGGGAGGGGGCGGCAGGGCCTCCCGGCTGCATGGAGCCCACGGTGGAGGACGTCTCACATCCCTTCTCCTAATACGTGTGCTCAGGACACAGCACTGTGCAGCGTCCTGGCCGCCTTCCCACCCACCTTCCAGCGGGAGGGGGCTTCGCAGAGGGGCAGCTGTAACTGCGCAGCACAGGAGTGTCAGAGAAAATGTCACCACAAATCGCAACAATGCAGCTACCTGGGCAGCCTCCGGGGCTCCTTCTCTCAATTATTATTATTATTATTTTCCTTTTCTGAGACAAAGTCTCGCTCTTGTCCCCCAGGCTGGAGTGCAATGGCGTGATCTCGGCTCACTGCAACCTCTGACTCCCAGGTTCAAGCAATTCTCCTGCCTCAGCCTCCCAAGTAGCTGGGATGACAGGCGTGCGCCACCATGCCTGGCTAATTTCTGTATTTTTAGTAGAGATGGGGTTTCACCAAGTTGGCCAGGCTGGTCTTGAACTCCTGGCCTCAGGCGATTCGCTCGCCTTGGCCTCCCAAAGTGCTGGGATTACAGGTGTGAGCCACCGTGCCATCTTAATTATTTTTTTAAAGATAGTTTTGACATTTGGGATTGATCCACTGCTGCCTGAAAACACACAGTCTTTGTGCACGTGCCTGGCAGTGTTGCTTTCTGACAGGTGCCAGCGCCTGAGCTCGGTGGTGCCTGGCAGTGTGGCTTTCTGACTGGTGTCCAGCACTTGTGTTCAGTGACTGAGGAAAATTTCCCCAAGGAGCAAACGCCCCTGAGGCCACTGCCACGGGAGCATGAACTCTAAACACACAGTGCAGAGAGGTTCCAGTGGCGAGATGCTGCGTTTCAGAAGATCTACGATGTGACACTCTCAGTGTGCACCACAGCATGTGGTCAGATACTAATCCCAGGCCAGGAGCTGGAGCCTGTCACCTGACAGGTCATCTCAGCCGGGCGCAGGGGCTCACGCCTGTAATCCCAGCACTTTGGGAGGCCCAGGTGGGTGGATCACCTGAGGTCAGGGGTTTAAGACCAGCCTGGCCAATGCGGTGAAACCTCGTTTCTACTAAAAATACAAAAATTAGGCAGGAGTGGTGGCACATGCCTACAGTCCCAGCTACCTGGGAGGCTGAGGCAGGGAGAATGGCTTGAACCTGGGAGGTGGAGGCTGCAGTGAGCCAGGATCATGCCACTGCATTTCTCCCTGGATGACAGAGTACGACTCTGTCTCAAAAAAATAAATAAATAGAATAGAATTTACTATTGCTTCCCATTTGACAGAGCGTGACAACAAACCCAGAATCATCGCCACACAGGCCGGAGCGCAGCGTGCAAACTCACCCCCGATCAGTTCTCCAGATGGTTCAGGCAGCGTTCGGCGTCACACAGCACAGGGGTGGCACTGGCCTCGCTGGCCCTGTGACCCTCCCCGCAGTTCTCTGTTAATGAAGTGTGGAAGTGAACAGGGCAAGGGAGAGGATGGAGCAGGTAGCATGGAGGAATTTGCTCCAATACGCCCAGTCTGGGGATGGAAGGAGGGTCTGGCCTCTGCCCTGCACTTTTAATCACACACAGGACACACGAGAGGGTCTGTGGGGAACTGCCAAGGATGTGGCCGACTCAGCAGCCCCGAGGCGTGCCTTCATGCAGACGGGCTCACTTTAGGATGAGGAACAGATGTCAACATGAATCCCCATGGAAACAAATGGCGGCCACCGGAACAAGCAGCAGTGGCCATGGACTCCGAGCTGCAGGTTGGCGCCTCCACAGGCTCCCAGGGACTCCAGCCAGGCCAGGAAGGCAGGAAGGAGTCCAGGGAAGAGGCCTCGGAGGGCAGCCATGGGCCTGGTGGGGTGGGGGGTGCATGGGCTCACGCTTGGGAGGCGTGGCATCCTGTGGGGCTGGCAAGGGGAGGGGGGGTATTTGCTGTTCTCTGGCTGACCCTAAGTTGGAACTGGGGGCAGAAACTAGGTCGTCGTGAACTAAGTTGCGCCCGCCCTGCGCCAGGGCTATGGAGGTGTGGGCTGGGGTTCCCTGGCCACAAATGGCTCAGCCACTGTCCCTCTTCAGGAAGGATGATACCTCTCCAGATACGCCCACTCATAGGTGGAGGGGGGCATTATGAAATAATTCGAACATGCAGAAAACTGGAGTAAGGAAATAAATCACCCAGATTTCACAAATGTTAACATTTTTGCTATATTTGTACCAATCAATTTTTTTCTTACAGAAATAAACTTAAAATATAGAGTTTATATAAGTCATTTGAAAGTATTCTTTTTAAAAAATCTGGCAATGGGTGAGTAGGAGAGAAGAAAACTGCAAGTTACCTAACACCTCTTTAGAGGAGGGATGTCCTCGAGGCCCCAACCTACTCAGCCAAAAGCACGCTGAAGCTGCTGGGAGGGGTTCCTCCTGTCAGCGCCCCCCGACCGATGGAAGCCCGCCTGTGTGCATCCCATGCCTCCGGCTGTGTGGTAGGAAGGAAGAGGATGGGGCTAAGGCAGAGTCGATGATGAGCCCTTCAGCAGACAGGGGGCGCTGTCGGCAGCATCTTCACAGCAGGGCTTCACGCTGTGCTCTGCCAACCCCACTGGAAGAAGAAATACCTAGAAGCTATGCAGCCAGCCCACAGGTACTTCACCTGCACATCAAGGGCCTGCCACAAAGCAGGGAAAGACCGATAAACTGAGTCACACCAAACACTGCTAGCTCTCTAAGCCAGTGCAAGCAAGACCCCTGCGGGCAACCCACTCGCAGTCCCTCAGACATCACATCCGAGGCACACACCACAGCCTGCTGGCCTTGCCACCGACCCCGAGGAAGGGTGGGACCACGAAACAACGCCCCCATTCCCTAGGGTCTTGCAACTCTGCAGTTCCCATGACAGGGGAAGGTGGAAGGAGCTGCTCACACACACAGCCTCGCTCGCCAACGACGCTTTTCACCGATGCCGGCAGACGTGTGTTGCTTTGTCAGTCTGACACACACAGGGCAGTGACAGGAAGAGGCCCAAAGGAAAGAGTGTTCATTCAGACCTGACCCAGAGACCCAGGGCTCTCACACTCTGAGACTGTGACCTGGGATGAGAAATACATTGTAAGTCACCACGCAGTCCAGGCTGTGCGTGCAAACACAGGAAGGCAAAGCCTCCCGTCTGCTCGGTCTGGTCCCCTGCTCTGGTTCTGCGGTCTCTCAGTGCTGCTTTACCTCAAAATGAGCTGCAACTGTGATCTGGTACACGTCTTCTGTGAGTGGGTGCAGCACATCACGCATTTGCAATTTGTAAGTTGGAATCTCAACCTCCCCTGAGAGTACCGATTAAAATAGCTGCTGGAATGGGATCTATGTTCCTCTAAAGTATCATCATCTCTCGTTTCTCCAAATACAATAAACAGGGCCCAGGCTTGACATCTCAAGGGCGTCACCCAGGAAGACATGGTCCTCAACCACCCTCTTCTAATTTCTGCCACTGGAGATACTGGAAGCTTTGATGTAAGACACCTGGCTTCCAGTTTAGACCAGATGACTTACGAAACCTGGGAGGTGTCAGCTGACTTTACAAGAAAAGTCCTAGCACCAGACTAGACCCAAGTAATTTTCTTTCATAAAAGTTCTGTTAAAAAGCGAGTAAAATCAAAATAGCCTGCAGTCTATCCTTTATATTGGACATTTCCTAGAAGGCTGCAACCTTCAGCCGCAATGCTTAGCCAGGTTCTCTCTCCTCCAGACACCGGAGGGGATTTCTAGTTCTCTTTGAGAGCTGGACAGGAAGCAGTGAGGCAGCAGGCACTGTGTCTGAGGAGGTGACGTTCCTGGTGCACCTGTTATCTAACTTGCAATGAAGAAAACCCGTCAGGTCTTCCCAAGGGCTGCCATGAACGCTGTGAACCTGGGCGCTGCGGGTCTTGAAATGCAAAAGCAGAGCCTTTCCTCTCATTTCAAATCCACTACCAGACACCACAGCGGTGTCCTAACCCAGGCAGAAACTTAACAGATCCTTCCCATCCTGTTGCTCTGACACACGCCCAGGTGTGCGGAGGTCGCATGGGCCAGGGGACTGGAGATGCAGAGCCAGCCCTCCCTCCCCTTGCGAGGAAGGGGAGGAAAGGACCCCTGCCATTCGGGAAATACGTCAATCGAGAGCCCGCGGGGGAGAAAGGGCAGCTTGTCCCTTTCCCTCTTTTCAGGGACAGCGAGGTGGACTGAAATAGGCTGACCTAGAGGCGATGGGCTGCTCTAGCACAGAATGAGGAAGACGAGCTGAACGGGGGAGGCCTTCCAAATCACACAGCCAGGGCTCAAGCACACCCCCACCCCCTAGTCCCCACACGAAGGCAGTCTCTGGCTTTGATGCCTTCCAGCCTTCCACCGCCCTGTGAGTTCCCCTGGGACCCCTTCTCTTCCCAAGGCAGCAGAGGCACAGGCAGGACTTCCCTGGAAGGCACGAGGTGGGGTGGAGGGTGGAGGTGGCATGGAAATCCTGCACAGGTGCGTCTCTCCATACCCCATGATGCGCATCACCCACAGACGTAGATCGCCACTCACGCACGCGGAGCGTTGGTGGCTGCCACACAGAGGGCACCGTGACTAAAAACACCGTGTTCCGCTGCAGGCTGCATGGAGCCCAGCGCCACAGCTGCTATTGAAAGTGTTGAGGAAGGACCAGTTACCCAAAAAAGCACAGGAAAAAAGCTGTTTCTGCAGACAAAGCCCTGGGCCTTTCCTGGGACCCCCATCCGCTGCAGGGCAGCACATTTACAAAAGGGCTACAGCTTCCCAGAAGTTCAAGGATTCCCTTCGTTTGCTCTTTCAGACGGCAGGGAGAGTGGGCAAGGACTCCTGGTCACCAGCGGAGTGCCAGGCATTGGCTTGGGACCCATACAGCCCGGGAAAGGAAGATTCTCCCGTGGGAAGAGAAAGGCATGGTGGGTTTGATCCATACAGAGAGAGGGTGGCGCTTCCTTTGCTTAGATTAAGCAGCAAATAAATTAAAATACATGAAAACAGAAGGGCTGGGTAACACCACGCAAACTGTTGCAGGCCAATCTAGGCCACCACTAAGCAGTTTACAGCCTGCACTCTGTTCTGGGGGATGCGATGGTGGGGCAGGGCAGGAGGTGCCACAGCTCATCAGAACCCAGATGGCACCCTCTGGGGAGGGAGATGGACAGGCCATGGCCTGGGGCAGCACCTCACAGGCCACAGCCCTCGGGGTTCTGGGAGGGTCCCGAGTTCCGCCCAGACACAGACCACCGTGGGCCAGGCCTTCCCCGTGCGGCCCACGTAGACACAGGCAGGGTTCCTGGGCTTTCACAGCAGAGCCGTTCCCTACATGGAGCACTGTGATCGGATGCCAATCATGTATGATTAGGGACTGGACCTGGAATATATACAAAATGATTCAAACTCAAAAACAGAAAGACAAGGCGGAGTTTCTCTAGAGACCTGCAAACAACCAGCAAGCCCAGGAAAGGATGCAGAGCATCCTTAGTCACCAGGGAGATGCGGGGCAGCCCTCCCGAGCGGCAGAGCCAGTCGTAAAGCCCCAGGCTGCTTGACTCCACCCACAAGAAGTGTCCACATGGGCAAATCTGCAGCGACAGAACGTGGATTAGCAACTGCCCAGGGCTGGGCTGGGGCGGGAGTGGAGGGGAGCTGGGGACGCAGCTTGGGAGCGCCTGCTACTGGGAACGGGGTTTCACTGGAGGGTGATGAAAATGTCTAAAATTAGATTGTGGTGATAGTTGTATAGCTTGGTAAACACAATAAAAATCATCAAATTGTTTAAGTGGGTCATTTTATGATATGTAAGTGATATTTCAACAAAGCTCTCTTCCTACACACTCGTGACAGGCTGAGCACCGCTCATGGCCCTGCTTCCAGCCACACGGCCCCACCACGGCCGCTCCAGGTCAGCACCCCTCATCACTGGAACCTTCTACCTGCTCATCTTCTGCACAAACAGGCTTCTCTCAATTTTCGTGTAAAAGCAACATTTTTAAAGTTTGGTTTTTATATAGTATATAGATCACTATTGACATAACAAACTCCATCTTAGAAAAAGACTTTGTTTTACATTTCATAGCGCACTTTGCCAACAAAGATAAGGTGATTTGCTTAACAAACAAACAAAAAAAATAAAGACAGTATCCCACCAGGTAAGGACACAAAAAGCACACCTTGCTCTCAGTTCTCACGGGAGGACTCTAACTCAGCCGCTGCCGCCTCGCAGTCACTTGTGGTAAGAACTTGGCATCTGCCCCGCAGGCTCTGCCACCTGAGTCCTCCTCGCAAGACCACGGACCACCCCGCCCAGCCCAGGGCTCCTGGTGTCTGCTTCACTCCCCCCCGACTGGTTCATTAACCCTTCCTCCTATCTCCCTTTTTCTCTTGATGTTAAATGTTACTTTGTTTGCTGCGGAGTATTTAAAACATTTATGTATTGATTAGGTATACTGTAACTATGGTTTACAATATTGACCGATGTGAGGAGTGGCTTGAGCCTGGGTGCCCGCTGCTGGGACTACCCAGTGACAGGAAGCACCCGCAGTTCCTGGCTTTTGTGACTGAAATAACATCAACAAAAGCCTCAAACTACGGAAAGACACAAGTGCACGTGGACCTGGTTATCTCTAACCTTGCACCACTCATGACAAATAGCATCTCATAGGTGGTAAAAGTGAGCCCAGTAAGTTTCCAAAGGAGTATGCCTAAGAGCAGAGAAACTAGAAAAAAAGAGATTATTCCCAAAGAAGAGACAAACAGCTGAGGGCAAGCACCATGCAGCCGCATCCTCCGGGTTTAACCAAGGGGGCACCTCCTCCCACCAGGGCAGATACAGTCGCCTGCGCCCGTCCCAGAACCCAAGACACATCCAGGCTGGGTGGGATTCCAAGGGGTCTCTGTCTGGCGCACGCCTTTCCTCCCCTTGCTGCCCCAGTAAGGGAAAGATGTTTCTGCATTCAAAGTTCAATCAGAAAATCGCCGGATTACCCGAAATAACCAACCTTCCACCGTGGGTCACGCCTTCCCCAACCTCACCATCAACTCTGTTAGGGTCTGCGTTGCGGCTGCTAGAACGGGGTTAGAACGCATGCGGGGACAAAGGAGATTTTCAAAAAACAGGCTGAAAACCACTTTTAGCCAGGGTTAGTCGCCTAATGGAAGTTTCACATTTCAGCTGAGACAAACAAAACCTATTAGCTGAATAACACCGGGGGCAGAGCAGAAGCAAACCAGCCAGCCTCAATCACTGGATCAATGTTTACGGCGGCCATTGCCCCTAATGGCCGGTTTTCCAACGTACAGGTATCCAGTGACACAGCAGCTTCTTGTTCTGCTGTCTGTTTATAGCTTCAAACAGCAGCGCTCCTCGTTTGATGGTCAGAAGATCGTGGGCACTTAGGCGTTTCTAAAAATAGGCTTCCTCCTGACTCGCTGTCTCTGCCGCCTCGCAGTCCAGGGAAGCGGCGTGTGGCGCCTGGCCCTGCCCGTCTCTCAGCGGCTCCTCGGAGCAGCTCCCCAGTGGACATGCGGGGCTTGCTTGGGTGTAAAAAATGCAAACAAGCCCTCTGCAGGTGGACTGCGTTTCCACCGCTGTGCTGAGACACACGGTTCTCTCCCACCTTTGTCCCGGCATGCAAGCAGGGCTGGGGTCTGGGGTGAGGCTTCATGTGGGCGCGCCTGTCCTTCTGTCCTCCTTGGTCCGAGCCACTGGCATCTGCTGGGGCAGGATCAGAAGCGCCACTGGTTCTCCCCACTCTCATCACACTCATGATGACGACTGGATTTCTCTCCTTCCTTTTTTCTTCTTTTTCCCCCAAACAAATCTCAGGTATTTTCAAGGCTCTCGGTGGCATTTTCCTGCCATGAAAATATTTTTCACACGAAATCACGTGGGTCACAATGGTCCACAAAAGCACAGGGACATCCCTTTGACCTGGAAACACAGTCAACCTGGGAAATGCTGGATGCCAGCAAACCTAGACCATAGTTTACTGGGTCCAGAACTGAAATAACGATATAAATTCTCACCCCAAATTATTCTTGGCCTACTCTGGATTGCCTAATTCTGATAGTCTGCAGCAGTGGGAAGAAACACAGCTTCCTAAGAGCCCAGACACCGGAGACAAAGGAAAAGGCCGGCGACCAAAGTACCGCTTGGAGCCCACAGCACGTCCAAGGATCAGGAGGGAGCAGTTAGAACAGACTCTGCAGGACTCATGAAATGCAGCAAGAGCAAAAACAACGCTGATTTCATGCGATTCACCCTCCATTTTTGACAGGAATACATTTCTGACCAGGCTGCTTGTGAAGCAGCAGCCGTGGTTAGTGTGCTTCCGTTTACAGCCGTGTGGGATGGCACGGAACGTGCAAGGAAGCAATCAGACAGACCTGTCTTCCCCGCACTCTGAAGCCAGCCTCAGCACGGTGCCTGCACGGTGCCTCTGTTCGGACAGAGATGCCTCTTCGTCACAGGACACTGGGCAGGCTCACCCATCCCTCTGCAAATCAGTGCTAGAAATCGGCAGCTTCCTCTTAGACTCAGGCTAGTGCGTTCCTCACGGCCACGTCTTTCTGCCTGTAACTGAGGCTCATCTCACCTGGAAAACCAGGGTGGTGTCGAGGATCACATGGCTGAGCTAAGGGCCAGCTCTGGGGAGGCTGGGAGAACTATAAACTCCGGCATTAGAGCTTGAGGCCAAGGTCCCTGCTCCAGTGTGCAGAAGAGAACCAACCTGGTTTTGGCTCTGGCCAGAGGAAGCGCGGCAAAGAGGCCACGGCTGCCAGGGACCCGGGTCACAGGCTCCTTCAGTTCACCTCCAAACGCAGCAGGCAGAGGGTCGCAAGCCACTGGCCAGGGCAACCGTCCCGGGAGCCCCGGGGCTGAGGCCGTGCTGCACCTGCTGTGCCTTTGCGCCTCAGAGAGGAGGGCAGGGAGGTCCTGTGCCGGGTTTGGAGCTCAGTCCTGGCACATGCTTGGGGGTGTGAGTGGTGCTGAGTCAAGAAGAGAAAGGCAAGTCGGGGAAGCCGGGGCGTGGGGAAGGGTAGGAGCCTGGGAGGAGCTGGGGGGCGGCCCGTGGGGCCCCATCATTGCTCCTGTCTCCTGACTTGCAAACCTGCCCCCAAAGCAGTTCCACCCCGACGACAAACACCTCCCTATCAATACACTCTGGCTCACCCGTTACTAACGTCCCAGTGCAGCCTCCACTGCCCCTCGCAAGTGAACCGCAGGTGAAGACAAGAGAGCGCCAGGAATCGGAAAACAGGCCCAGCATGAGGATGAGCAGCAACCCCGCCCTGAGGACTAGGTGAAACCAACCGGCAGGTGAAACGCTCGAGCCTCAGCACCCGACCTCCAGACTCTTCCCAAGCCACCAGAAAACACTGCGTCACCCGCGAGCCCAGCGGGAACACTGAGGGGTCACTGCGTTTATTTCCCACGACTCAGTCCCTCCTTCTAAAGATAAATGAGCCAGAAAACTAAGCAGGCATATCCCAATTCCAATTCACAAACAAACATGTTAGTATACGTGTCGCCTTTTAAGAAGCAGAAATTATATACCTTCCAAACGCATTGTAGGCATATTTCCAAAATATTGAATATATATCTAATGAAGACAACTGCAGGACTGAGAGTAATTACAGCCTGCTGTTTAGTGAAAATACAGGCAAAGTGGATAACAGCATACACAGAACAACTCCAGACACCGCGGCGGTTCAGCTGGCGACAGTCTGCGAATGTGCTGCCTGCAATCCCGCAGGCACCCTGGATCCCCGAAGCTGAGATTCCACCGAAGGGACAGTGCAGCGTCCGCTGGAGAGGCTGAGGTTGCCCCACAGCCAGTGGCCGACGCCAACTCTACAGAGGAAGAGGCCGCAGAGGGCAGAAGTGGAAGCGAAGACGCTGCTGGTGGAGGTGGAGGCGGGCGCCTGGGTCTGCCTCTGTGTCCCGCGTAACTCATCACAGTGGCCAGGCTCCACGCCATCTTGGGAGGCCAGAATAAAAGGAAGGACGGCCATGAGGAAGGAGGAGGAGGCATAGAGGGAATTCCCGAAACAAACAGGCGCTTGGAAAACCTTCAGGAGAAAGGAAAGAAACAGGAGGGCGTGGATCCCAGGGGTGACGGGGCTGCCACCAAAGCCACCACCAAACCAGGCCAGAGAGCAGTGACCAGAGAAGGGCATTGCTGTGACCAGTGCTTGGTGGGGAAGTGAGGAGCCAGACGCGGTTCCCCACCCAGCAGCGAAACCACAAGTCCGTGAGCCACACCTAAGTGCTGCGGGGGTGTCCACACACAGGCACTGCCACCGAGCAGGTGACAAGGATGAGCCTCAAGTCAAGCCCACTGCCACAGGTGCACTCACACTCTGGAGTCCTAGACCAGAGCTCTGAGAGATTTCAGAGTTTGCAGTGTGGATACTGGTATCATTGGCCAAGTGGGGAAAGTAAAGGTGGCAACTTTTTATTATGAGACTGGATATCAGAAAAATGTCCTCTCTTCACAGTAAAAGAGTCACACACATGTTTCAAAAGCCAGTTATGTGCAGATGATCAGACAGTCACAGATATTCTGTGGTTAGGCAAAAGACCAGGCTCCCAACAGCACTCCCATATCCTCCCCACCTTCCCACAGGGGCCCCCAACACCCCCACATCCTCCTCACCTTCCCACAGGGGCCCCTAATGCCCCCACATCCCTCTTCACCTTCCCACAGGGGCCCCAGGCACCCCCACATCCTCCTCACAGGAATCCGTGTTCAAAGCCTGCTTCCTGCAGAACCGGGCACCTGCTTCAGCTTTCAGCACAGTGAACGTGGAGGGAAGAGGCGGGCTCCCTCAGGTGTTCTGCCCCATTCTGGGGGGTGGGTGGAAGCCGGTGAGGGAAACCCTCCCCTTCCCCCTCCCGTCTCCCCAGGGAGATGGATGCAAGCATGTGACGGCGGCCCTGCAAGGACCCTAACCCCAGAAGACATTGCCGGGGCAGTCGCTGAGCTGAGGCTACAATCGAGATTCAGCCAGGACGCCCCTTCCGGACGCAGCTCTGCAGGGAGGAGAGTCTGGGAAAAAGAGGGTTCCAGGAATGCCCCGTGACAGCCTCTGGGTGAGGAGCTTCTCCCTCCAGCAGGGGTGTCCAAGGGAGAGGATACATTTATGGGTTCTTACTTTCTGTTTCTGGTTGGGCCAGTAAAGCCCCTTCCTCATCCCTCTTCCTCTTACTACTAGAGACAGAAACGAAAAAGCACGGCTTGAAGTTGCTAAAAGCCTAAAACAACAGAAGCCTAAATGAAACAGAAAAACAACAACAAAACAGGGCAGGCTGGACGACCTTGCACGGAGAGGCAGAGATCGCCTCGTCTGAAGCAGCAGCAGCCCGTCCCCACCACTGTTCCTTCCTCAAGCAGGTGGGCATGTCGGAAAACGCTGCGTCAATTTCCACAACCCGTGACGGGGGATCCGACCCTGACCGTATCCGAAGAATCCACACTTATGAACTAAAACTGCCCGTGGTCAGCTCAAGGATCAGGGCTGGACACCGGCCTGCAAGGAAGCCGCGGCTTCAGAACGGGGAGGACCCTGGCGGTCACGCCTGCTCCGTGCCGTGAGGGGAGCGGCTGCTTTCCAGGAGTTCATTCCGTAAAATCGTCTGTGTTGTTGGTTTGCTAAGCTCTGCACAGAGAATCGTTCATGAACATCCTTCAGATCCACTATACAGGCTCTGGTCAGTCAGGCGCTTTCACTCGCAGAGGCGTTTCCCGACACCTGACTGGAGTATTTAGCACCCGAGGTACTTTGTTGAAAGTGAATCTAGTTTTCAGATTGAATGGTTCTTACGTCTCTCGCAAACCCGTGACTCATTCAAAAGATCAACCCTCATTCTCACCATGAACATGGACTGAACGCTTCTTCCCGTGTCTGAAGTTCACCTCGGCGATTTCAGTACGTTCTCCCTCACTCAGAGGCCGCTCCTTCATCTTAACTGTGTCCCAGAGACACGCTCAGAAGAACGTGGAGTGGACAAGGAAACGGGGCCGAACCGGATGGAGTGAAGGGAACAGGGGCGGGGCCTGCCCGGAGGAGGCGGTGCCAGCGAGACCACGAAGGCATAAATCAGGCAGGACTGAGGGTGAAGACATCAGGGGTGACGCGTCCAGGAGTGATGTCACCATGAACACACAGGCACCACCGTGCCGGGACGCCTGGGGTTGGGGTTCCGTCACCCCACACAGATACTCCTGCTTTTACCGGGGGCGACGGCCCAAGAGGGCTACTGTAAGCTGTGACTTCCAAGACCGTAACAATTCCTGGTAACACTTCGAACTAAAGACGTAATCTCTTTCCGCAACTTACGCTTACACCAAAAAGTATCTGAAACAGGTCTCAATCAATGTAGGGGTTTATTTTGCCAAAGTTAAAACTGTGGCCTGTGACGTGGCTCCAGGAGGTCCTGAGAACAAGTTCCCAAGGTGGCTGGGGCACAGCTTGATTTGACACATTTTAGGAAGACAGAAGCGACAGGCAAAGACCTAAACCAACACATGGAAGGTGGCGCTGGTCCGGCCCGGGAAGGTGCAACATCTCCAAGCAGGGGGTGGTGTGGCCTCCAGCCACAGGTGGACACAAAGATTTCCTGACTGGCAACTGGCTGAAAAAGCGAAACTCGGCATGAAGAGTTGAAGTCAGCATGAAGTTAAGATAAGGAGGTCATGGAAGCCACGTTTCCTCCATGCAGAAGACACCTCCAGGTAGCAGGCTTCGAAGAGAAGAGATGGTGTCTCTTAGCACAGCTTAAAAGGGTACAGACTCTCCAGAAAAGAGCTAGAAAGGGAAGGTGATTCTCTATAGAATGCAAATTTTCCCCACAAGAGACAGCTGTGAGGGGCCATTTCAAAAGACGTCAGTGAAATGTATTTGGAGGTAAGATAATGTTTCTCAGGGTCTGCTATCTGTCATGTCAGGGTACACCAGATTCAGGTGGAAAACTGGTCTCTTACTGGTGCAGAGAGTCTGTTTTGTCAGTCTCAGGTCTCTGTTTAATGTCACTGCTGGTCCAAAGGGAGGAGAGTGGGATGAGGCCTGTCCGAGTCCCTCTCCCCATCAGAGCCTGAACTCGCCTTTCCCATTTCCCTGGGGTCCCCTTGGCCAAGAGGCAGGTCCATTCCGTTGGTTGTGGGCTTAGAATTTTGTTTTCAGTTTACGACGTAATAGCTGTTGTTATAACATGTGCCTGGGATTTGCTATAATCAGGTGTGGTAAGACACGCAGGCATAGAAATCCTCACGAAGATAGATCTTTATACTCAACTCCCCAGACACAGGCACTCAGACACCATGCAGGGCTGCTCCGGGATGCACTTTTCTGCGTGTGTCAAATGCTTTTTGAAATTATAGGCATAAAATGGAGCGAACTGAAGAATGGTTTTCTTCTTTGCCCCTAAGAAGTTACCAGAAAAGGATGGGTCACTGCCACCACCTGCCTCACTCAGAGCTCAGGAGCTGCACACGGCGAGGAAGGCCTGTGCGCCCGGCACACACGTGACTGAGTGCCCCAGCCTCCACGCCACTCCTGGAGGGCTGCCCGTCATACTCTGGGCATTTGTAAAGAGACACTTTTCGCTTGTGACGTTTTACGTTTTATGATCTTTATTCCATGGAACTTAGCTGAGCATAACTGGGTTTGCAGGTCATGACTTCACAGCAATGGAATTTTACCACAAGGACACAGGAGTTAAGGGAAAGAACAACGAACCACTCCCGCACATTTCCGGCCTGTGTCACACCCAATACACCCCATCTGTAGCTAACTTTTATCTTCAGGTAAGGAAAACGATGGAGCAGTATCCTGAAGGAGTTTATCGTGGTCTCCTCTGAACCACAGCTGGGACTGAAGACACCGCTTGTCAACAAGCGTTTGTTACATCAGGCGCACAGCAGTCTCGGAGGCCCATAGAGACAGTTCTCACAAAGGCCTGGCAGTCAGCTGTCTTTCCAACAGCGGCCTTTCAGGTCACAGCTCATACTCTCAGAAACCGCTTCCCAGCTTCAGAGACCGATTTCCTAATCTCAGCGTCAGGTATCAGGAATGATGCAGAAATGCCAGTTCCGCAGTACAGATCCCAACCTCTCTGTGATAGGAGGCCAGCAGGACCCGGCCCAGAAGCCCACCCCGAGCTGGGGCAGAGGAGGAGAAGGGCGTTGGGAGGTCTGCTGTTAGCTGCCCTGTGAAGGTTTCCCACACACTTAAAACACACATACACTTCATAAGCACGAGTCTCCATGACCTAGTGAAAATGCTTTGATAACAGGGACTGTGTTTCCTGTTGCTTTCTATCTTCTATCACGGTCACAAACTCAAACACCTACAGGGCCAGGAAGGTGACTCCAGCAGGGAGAAGGTGAGTGTGCCACTCTCAGCCTGTAAGCCTGGGGCAGCTGCTGCCAGCTTGGCCAAAATGTCCCTGGGGAGGCCCCACCCCTGTGGCAGGTTCACCGTGAAACCTGGCCAAGCAGGTGCGTCTCAAGGCTTTTCTAAAAGCACAGCTAGAATGAGCCACAACTTTCCAGCCGGGGCCACAACTGCTGACAAGTGGCCGACTAAGGTGTGCAATGGTGAGGGTGCAGCATCCCCCTTATCCTCAGGGGTACCTCCGAGACCCGCGGGGATTCCTGAAACCAAGAGAGTACCGAACCCCAGGTACACGATGTTTTCCCTAAGAACACACACCCCTGATAAAGTTTAATTTGTAATTTAGGCACAGTAAGAGATTAGCAACAACTAATAATAAAACAGAACAATTGTAATAATATGCTGTCCCCAGTTTCACAGACAGAAGATTCCATCTGACTAGAGATCTTGGCAACCTGAGCGTACTATTTTCTTTTTCCTTTTAAGTCGAGAACTTTCACTTTCACTTAAAGGAGCACCTTCCAGCTTCTCTTATGTGTACCCACCTTGCCAGGCTCGCTGCTCTTGTGCTTTGGGGCCAAGATGAAGTCAAATGAGGGTTCCTTGAACACAAGCACCGTGACCCCTGGACCACGGATCTGACAACCGAGAGGCCATAAGGGGGCGGGGAGCGTCCGCAGCCTGGAGACGCTGGACAAAGGGAGGTTTCAGTCCAGGCGGGACCGAGCAGGCAGTGCCAGATTGCACCACACTCCGCAGAAGGGTGCACAAGTTAAAACTTGGGAATTGTTGGCCGGGCGTGGTGGCTCAAGCCTATAATCCCAGCACTTTGGGAGGCCAAGACGGGCGGATCACGAGGTCAGCAGATCGAGACCATCCTGGCTAACATGGTGAAACCCCGTCTCTACTAAAAATTACAAAAAACTAGCCGGGCGACGTGGCGGGCGCCTGTAGTCTCAGCTACTCAGGAGGCTGAGGCAGGAGAATGGCATAAACCCGGGAGGCAGAGCTTGCAATGAGCTGAGATCCGGCCACAGCACTCCAGCCCGGGCGACAGAGCGAGACTCCGTCTCAAAAAAAAAAAAACCAAAAAAAAAAAACTTGGAAATTGTTTATTTCTGGAATTTTCCTGTTAACATTTTCATACCTCAGTTACCTCGAGTAACTGAAATCACACAAAGGGAAACTGCGGCGAAGGGGCCATCATCCCCACTCCACCTCCCAACAGCGTCGAGAAAGACCTGTGGGCTGAAGGAATAAGGAAAGCATCATTACAATTACCTTTGATCCTTCTGGGTCACTGTGTTTTAAATCTCAGTTTGACTATCAAACGCAGATCAAAGCAATAAATATTTATTGGCAGAACTATTAACAACTGCGCTGGTAACTATATTTACATAATACAGTGTAACTATATTTACGCCAACATGACCTGGTGCGTGGGAAGTCCCTCCAGCCTCTGAGCAAGACGACGAACAGGACCAGCTTATGAACGCACACTGAAAGTCCGTGTGAACTAGCTGAAAAAAATTAGGCAAGTTTGTTTATCTTGACAGGACCAGCTTATGAACACACACTGAACGTCCGTGTGAACTAGCTGAAAATAAATAGGCAAGTTTGTTTATATTGAGATCAAATCTTTTTTAAAAAGAACATTAAAAGAACAACTTAATAAACCAACCCAAATCATGTTGATATCATTTGAGCACGTTTCTACCTGGTATGTAAAACATCTTTTTTACTGAAATCACCAGGAACTCTTCTTGCAGAGTCCTCAGCCGAGCGGGCGATGCTAAACTTACTGGGGGCTTCTGGATGCGTCTCTGCCACCCACCCTGGACTCGGCGGGGCCCCTATACACACAGCACCCCGGACGCAGCAGCCTCTGGTTAGGATCTACGGGATGAAGGGAAGCATGAAACTCACAGCGAGGTGCCCCCTCCTCAACTGTACTTCCATGAATTTTGAATAATTAGAGAAAAACAAGAAAAGTCACTTTTATTCCCACTTTCTGGACTGCTTACATGAAGACTGAGAAATGAAAAGACTCACATTTTGTTCCTAAAATGTTAAAAGGAATCCGGCTCGGGGATGACACATGACTCTTCAACGCAGTTAAGTCTTTCTATTTATCCCCCCTTAAGCCTCAAGCTGCATCTGCCACCGTAAGGCATATTGACAGACGGCTTCTTGTGGTTCCTATCCAGTTAATGATGACAGGAATTAGCTCAGTGTATCAACTGGACGAGGTTGTATTTTCTGTTGTAGGCATTTTTTTTTTTTTTAAGTGAAAAGCAACTCACATGAAAAATGCATAACTTGTTACCAAGAAGGGCACAACAGTTCTCCAAGCAGATAACCTACCCGGGGCGTTTACAACACTTCACGTGATTATCTGGTTATAAAATGTTTATAACATTTTGTAAACAGAAGAATCTGCCATTTCAGAACTGACTTCATTCTGTCTCCTTGGAAAAATAGGAAAAAATAAAATTTTTCTATTAAAAAAATTAAAAGTTTACAAAACAGGCACTGAAAACCTTCCAGATCATCCTAGAAACATCCTTTACGCAGTGAGCAGAAGATAAAGAGTTCCAATTTCCAATTTCTGCATCAATAAATGAAAGTACATTTGCCAAGCCCTTCACGGTGATAGAGAAGTTTTATTGGTGTATAAGTTCAATGAACTGTTAATGTAAAACTGAAAAGTCATCGTCACAGCTGACTGAATTTCTTTGTTACATGGCTCAGGTTAAAAATGTGTCCACGTAGGGCACAGTGGCTCAAGCCTGTAATCCCAGCACTTAGGGAGGCCGAGACGGGCGGATCACAGGGTCAGGAGATCGAGACCATCCTGGCTAACACGGTGAAACCCCATCTCTACTAAAAAATACAAAAAAACTAGCTGGGTGAGGTGGTGGGCGCCTGTAGTCCCAGCTACTCGGGAGGGTGAGGCAGGAGAATGGCGTAAACCCGGGAGGCGGAGCTTGCAGTGAGCTGAGATCCGGCCACTACACTCCAGCCTGGGCGACAGAGCAAGACTCAGTCTCAAAAAAAAAAAAAAAAAATGTGTCCACGTATTGTTGTTGAAAGAGCACGCAGGTTAGGAAGTCTTCAGAGCGGGGTCTTGGGAGCAACTCCCACCGTCATGACACTCAAAAATCTCTGGACCCTGCCAAGTGTGTTCCGGGTGGCTGGAACAAGACTGCTCCCAGGTGAGAGCCTCTCCTTCAGAGTGAGACAGATCCAGGTTTAAACCCCAGCACGCAACAGGGAAAACCTCTCCAGCGGGCTGCAGGATCTGGCCTCATCCACCTAGAGTTGCCCCAGCTCCCACAGCCTCCTCCTGCTCTGAGCCCATCCTTTGCTGCAGGCACCAGTGTTTCTGCAGCAAATCCTCAGCTCTGTCTGAGCTCTCGCCCAGGATAAGAGGGGAACACCACGTGGGGAACGGATGAGTTTCTATATCCTGCACACGCTGCTGTTTTTACAAGAGAAGCATTTGGTGTTGTGTTTACCCACGGAAGTGACAAAACATAAACGTCACTCAACTTTTTATTAAATGAATTGGTTCAATGATTTTCAATCTTAACTGAAAATGTAACGTACAAAATGAAGACTACAAAACTGTACATTCCAAAGCCAACTATTTGGATGACGGCTGTTTCTGAGTCAGTTTGCATTTACGAAGAGCACACACCCCACGGTAATGAACCGTTCTGAGATAACATAACTATGTATGAAAATTGAAAAATGCTTCACGAGTGTTAGTTGCTGGAGTGTTTGATTTAAGTGTGAGAGGAGCTACCAAGATGGAGTTAAGAAATGTGGGCCGGGTGCAGTGGCTCACGCCTCTAATTCCAGCACTTTGGGAGGCCGAGACGGGCGGATCATGAGGTCAGGAGATCAAGACCATCCTGGCTAACACGATGAACCCCCGTCTCTACTAAAAATACAAAAAAATTAGCCGGGGGTGTGGCGGGCGCCTGTAGTCCCAGCTACTTGGGAGGCTGAGCCAGGAGAATGGCGTGAACCTGGGAGGCGGAGCTTGCAGTGAGCCGAGATCACACCACTGCACTCCAGCCTAGGGACAGAGCGAGACTCCATCTCAAAAAAAAAAAAGAGAAAGAAACGTGAAGTGTTTACTGACCCATTCTTCTTATTTCAAATGTCTTTAGTGGCCGGGCACAGTGGCTTACGCCTATAATCCCAGCATTTTGGGAGGCAGGGGTGGGTGGATCACCTGAGGTCAGAAGTTCAAGAGCAGCCTGGCCAACATGGTGAAACCCTGTCTCTACTAAAAATACAAAAATTAGTCAGACATGGTGGCAGGCACCTGTAATCCCAGCTAGTTGGGAGGCTGAGGCAGGAGAATTGCTTGAACCTGGGAAGTGGAGGTTGCAATGAGCCGAGATCGTGCTACTGCACTCCAGCCTGGTGACAGAGCAAGACTCCGTCTCAAAAACAACAACGTCTTTAGTGTAAAAACAAAGGCTGAGACTTGGATGGAACCTGAGTAGCATGTGTCCTGCACTCATGCATGTGGCATGGACTCCCTGGAAGCTTCTGGAAGTTCAGAAACAGCTCTCTGGGAACCCCACCATGCTGGCCCCTGGCTCCCCTAACATGGCGTGCAGACGTGCAGCCACTCCCCCTTGCCAGAACCTTGCCTTTCTGCCGCACACACACGATCCTCGGAAGCACAGACTGTGGCGAAACACACAGCAAGGCAATCGGGAAGAAAGACGTTTTGAGTAGGTATTTTTAAAGACTTTTGTTTTTAATACAACTTAATTGTTTATATAATTTAATGTTTAACAGTGTCCCCTGAGATTCCTGAACACTGAACAATTGGCCTGCTGGTCCGTGCCCCTTGCCCTTCCCTCGTGGGGTGAGACGAGGAGGCCAGCCTAGGAAGGGAATGGGCGTCCTGTCCACCTCCATGAGGGGACCTCCCGCTTTTCCTGATTCAAATCAGTTCTCCTCTGCAAGGCTCTAAAAATAACAGCCCCGTTGTGGAAACACCAAGTAAAACGTGAAAAAATAGAGAAGCTAGTCTTGACCTGAATAGACCTTGCAGTTTTCGCAAATACCTGTGACAGTAATTAACACAGACATAAGAGGAAGTCATGATGACAGTAAGAGACTCGGAAACAAGTGGATTAAACACATTGCCTTCTAGAAAAAGCTGCATGAAATGGGCTTCGAATTTCTGTTTACTCTAAAGATGAAAGCTTCCTATGTTTGTTCACCACTGGAGAGAACACAAGGGCCAGAAAAACAGCACGTCTTTGTTTTGCCATGAGCACAGCTCTGTTCCTGGACCCTCGCCCCTGCTTTCTGTCACAGGCGGCCGTTCTTGCAGAGTGGACTCCCTAAATCCACAAGCTTGGATAGCTCCACTTCAGATCGTGGCAGCAGTCACTTTCTATCTTTTGCCTAAATAAAAAGCACTTAGTATGCTATCTCATGCACAGTAGGTGCTCACATCGATGTGGAATAAATCCACATAAACCTAATTCTTAAAAGATGATCATTTTGTAAACGATGTAACTGGTATGTAACAATTTCAACTAGCAAATTACTAGATGTAGTTGATGTGTTGGGAGCAGGCCTCACGCTGGGAGCAGGCCCCCCCTAACTGCCACAAGCTGCTCTGGCTGCTGTGGAAATCATCAGACACCACACAGGCTGCCCTGGGGTGCAGAGGGCCGCGCCCCAGAAGAAAGGCAAAGAGGCGTCTGGGAAGCTTGGCCACCAGCCGAGAAGCACCTCTGACACCGTCCAGGCTCTCCAGGTGAGGCCCACCTGAGCTCAACCGCCACCAGCCGGTCTGAAATCGTGTCTGCTGTTTTTCATGCCATCCCCTACCCACCCCGCCATCCGCTAGACTCTGGGAGGTAAGGTCTGGTGACAGGAACCCTGTTGCCACAAGAGTGCCCCGGTGAGTGGTCAGACTCAACAGGCACACGCGCTCTGGGCAGAAGGCAGATGCAGGGGCCTCTCCAGGACCCTGATCCTGAAGCCCAACATGCAGGTGAGAGAGGTGGCCTGCAGGGTCTAGAGAGAAAGAACTGCCAGGAAAAACACTTGCCCCTTTCCTGAAGGCACCGCAACGACGGACATGACCCTCAGTTATTTGGGGTCAGAGGTCAACTTGCACAGCCAGCCAGAATCATAGGCCCTGCCTGCACTCTAACCTGCTTCATAGGCTAAATTTTATTTAATTTGTATTTTGGTTTTGGCTTTGTAGTTTAATGTTGTAAGGATATCATTATAATCAATATATGTCAACACCAAGGTTTCTAAGAAATTTATGCTGCTCTAAGTAATGCTTCCATGACAGGAAATGGTTCTGGGAGCTGCTCTGAGTGATGATTCTGTGATTGGAGATGGTTCTAGGAGCTGCTCTGAGAGATGCTTCCGTGACTGGAGATGGTTCTGGGAGCTGCTCTGAGTGATGCTTCCGTGACTGGAGATGATTCTGGAAGCTGCTCTGATTGCTGTTTCCGTGATTGGAGATGGTTCTAGGAGCCACTGTGAGTGACGATCCGTGACTGGAGATGGTTCTAGGAGGTGCTGTGAGTGATGATCCATGACTGGAGATGGTTCTGGGAGCCGCTCTGATTGGTGTTTCCGTAATTGGAAATGGTTCTAGGAGCTGTTACTGACAACTGCTGGGCTCTGGACAACGCACATGACCAATGGCCTTGAAGGCGGGATCCATAGTTTGTCCATTTTTAAATCCCTTGCCCCTGGTGGAGTTCAGTGAGTGAGGTCTCTGGCACAAACCTTGACACACATAGATGCTCAGCTGCTGTTTTCTGAATGAATACATACATGCCTGTTGCCTTGGTGGAGGCAAATTAATGCTTTAGCTATACTGGACAATTTTCCCAGGATGGAAATGGAATATTTGCAAGCTTTGGGGTTTGAAGGCAGGCATCAACTCTAGGTTTACATGAGGGGTGTTCATGAGTGACGTCAACATCACACCACAGCCAGGCAACGTGTTTCCCTGGGCAGCGGGTTCAGGTCAACAGTCACATCTGAACCTCACATGAACCCTGCAGGTATTCACCTGTTTTGCTGACAAGGAAGTTGAGAAAAGAGTCCATGGAGATAAGTCAACGACCTTTATTATCATAAACTAACCATATAACGTCTGTAGCCTTACACGAGGGATGGTTCTGGTCACCTCCAGGCACTCACATGGGGGTGGGTGTCTGACGTAGAACCCACGGCAGCCGCACACACGCACAGTCCATCCGTTTCTAGCCCAGCTTTAAAAACCAACAACAAAATCCAAAACGGTAACAGCCTAGCTGCCATTTCTGAATGCCTGGGAGGCGGCCAGAAGTGGCAAACGTTAACCTGGGCCACAGTTCTGCAGGGAAGGTGCTTCTTGTGTCAGTTTTACAGGCAAGAAACGGAGGCTCTGAGAGGACCTGGAGGGATCCCATAAGCAGTTCGGGGCCATCCTCTGGCAAGTGCCACGTGGATGACTGCTACAAGGGACGCTGATGAGAGGCGGAAAACCAGTCTCTTGGTGTAGAAAGACTGTCCCAGCTGGGCAGAGTTCTAGGATCTGAAGAGAGGGTGGGGCTGTGCAATGCACAGCAGAAGAAGCCAAAACCTAGTGACCTCTGACCTGTGAAGTGGGGGCCCACAGACCAGCCCCCAGTCCACGTGCAGCCTGCAGCCTGTCTGTGCAGTCGGTGAACTGAGAATGCTTTTACGTCCTTAAATGGTTGAAAAAAATCAGAAGAAAGGTGACTGTCTGGGAACACGTGAAAATGATCGGAAAGTGCAATTTCCTCGTCCTCAGTCGCCTTTCATGGGCCCACAGTGGCCCTCCGAGCCACGGACTGACAACGGCTGCCCTGGGTACCAGGGCACAGCTGGCACTGCAGAGGCCAAAAAGCCCGGGTCCTCGCCATCCAGCCCTCGGCAGGAGCTCTGCAGCCACCTCGGAGCAGGTCAGGCACGCACGCTGGGGAGGGGCAAGTGCAGGGCGCCTAGGAGGGCTGGGGAAGCCCTTTGTCGGGGCCGGGCCAGCATTCCCGGAGCTCCATGGACAGATGGTGGATTGTGGATCACGGACAGGACTCCTGAGCAGGCTTGCAGGGTGGAGCCCTCCCACCCCGCATTTGTGACATGCCCCTTGGTGGCCAGGTGCCCTGCAGTGTGAGACATTCCAGCCAATGAGACCCATGCACTTTGGAGGCGATGGGCCCACCTGTGAGTGGAGTACAGAGCGGGGGAACAGCTTCCCAGGAATCTGGGGCTCGGCCTCTCCAAGAGGCCCTGAAGGTGGCCTGAGAACCCCGCTCTGGAAGTTCTGCCTCTCGGGGGGCAGCATGGAGCACAGTGGCTGCAGTGAGCCCCGCCTGGCTCTAAGCACCACTTCCCACGCATGCAGCTTTGGCAGGTGCATTAGCCCAGCTCTCAGTTTCCACGGTGGGAGAGCACGGCTGTGGGGTGGCGCCCGCCTCACAGGGCCGCTGGGAGGGATGCCCGGGTTACAGTGAACGCGAGGAGCAGGCTCATACACCCCACACACGGCGAGCGTTATCCCAGGGGCATGCAGAGGTGGGACTGGAGACAGAGTCTCCAAAGACCAAGAATCGGCCGAGGCACTGAAGGGCAGATGACTGAGGTGAATGGTCCCGCCAGTGAGAACCCAGCCCTGTTATTCCAGGGCCTTCTCTGCCTTCTGTGAGAAAACGACTTTCCCAGACCCCAGCGTGGGCCTTTCTCACATCTCAGCAGCAGGGACCACGGCTCCAACCGCAGCTCAGGATGAAGGCCCCAGGCGCTGAAGAGGGTGAAGCCAGACCCCGCCTCCATCCTGAAACACCGGGGACCACAGTGAAGCGCCACGCCCGGGATGCTGCCTGGCCAAAGGCTTTGATCGGCCCCTGCCAGGCGTGTGGCAGAAGCGGCTTCAGAGGCAGCTGTGCCCACATCATGAGCTCTAATCATGCCCCAGGAAGAACACAGGCGGCTCCTTTCTCTAATTCCTCAGCATGTGTTTAAATTTAAGTAACTCTACGTTGGATTTTGGAAAAAGCGCTTCTAACATAAGCCTGTTTGACTGCAGTTAAATAATTGATAGGTCTCTTGGCTTGGGAATCACTGTCTCCATTACCTTTTTTTATGTGACTCACTTCATTGCTCCATTATTATTAATAATAAATATATCAAGCATCAGGCACACAAAAATATCAAGAATAAAGAAATTATATAAAGCGCTCCTCATACTGACAAAAAAAAGATATAACCCAAATGAAAGATGGGCAAAAGATATAAACAAGCTGTTCTTTTTTAAAAAAGAGAAAAGAACGGTAAATGGACTTAAACACATAAAAAGATTCTCAACCTGCCTGTTAGCAGGACAAACACAAGATAAACCACAATGGGACGCGGCGTCTCGTCCAGCAGTGGGAGGAAGGGCCAGAAGCTAGGCAGCTGGGCAGCGCAGGCCGCCGGCAAGGTGAGCAGAGAACAGACACCCTCCTAGAGCACTGACAAGCAAACTGCAAATGCACCCCTCCTCTCAGAAATCTCCCTTCTCCAAAGCGATCCCAAAGCTGTCCTCGCAGAAATATAACTGATGTACTCACAAGGCATCTGCAGCACTATTTATAAAAGCAGAAGACTGGAGATCAGCTGTCCATAATGGGGGGCGGCCGGTCCACAGGGGAATATCACGCAGCTGTGCAGACACGCGCACGCCGCCCACATAACACGCAGGTACGAAGGGATTGTGAGGCGGACTAAGAGAAAAAAGTATGTGCCGGGGTAACCGTAAGCCACCATACATGTCATTGAGAACACTGGCTTATTTACCCTGGGCCTGATGTCACTGACTTCTACCTCCTGCCCCAAGATTTAGAGTGAAAGATGAAAACACGGCCTGTTAACTCACCTGTGAGCAGGATGTGAAGACCATGTAGCACATGTGATTAAATACACAGCCAGTCCTTCCACAAAGTCCGAAGGACACGGCTCCTTCGGCAGCTGCTGGAGGCCAGGCGGAAGCCACTCCTAGGTGGGTGCATCCTGGCTGACATTCCTGGAAATTCCCAATGCTACACTGACAACAACTACATTCTCTTTAGCAATTTTAGGATGGCAAGCAAGGACACTGTGGTTATCGGTGATGGAAAGTAAATTCTTGGCATTCTACTGCTACTCCAGGCTATTAAACTACATTACGGTATTTTTTTTTGTAGAAATGTGTGGTTCGTTCCATTGAGAGGGCAATTAAGTTTGTATGGTCAGAACATCTCTGAGTAAAATCCCTCATTAATTTTCTCACATAGAAATCCACAACCCATCAGATGGAGGCGTATTCAGTGCTGAAGACGATGGCGGGAGGCTGGGGGTGGCGACACAGAGAGGAGCCCCCATCACTCACAGCCCACTCTGCACAGGGGCGCCCACCAGGCACAGGGGTGCCCGCTCCACACAGGGGTGCCTGCTCCACATGGGGCGCCCACCAGGCACAGGGGTGCCCGCTCCACATGGGGCGCCCACCAGGCACGGGGGTGCCCGCTCCACACAGGGCACCTGCCAGGCACAGGGTGCCCGCTGGGAGGATTCTCCTGAGCTGTACTCCCCACCCCGAGGAACCCAGGAGGCTTCGGTAAGGTCGTGGCGTGTCACTCCTGTGCTCACACACGTCCTCGCAGGAGGCCTTCCTGACTGCAGCACAGAAAACAGCTGCCCTCCTCCTGGCCCCCTGAGCCCCTCTATCCTGCCTCATTTTCTTCTCCACGCACATCCCCACCTGACACGGCCGCCATTACTACTGTGGCTTCTCTGCTGCCGGACTTCCCCCCACCTTGGAACGAGGCAGCCCATTTCTGACATAATCAGACACAGGGTTTACAGTAAGAGGCTGTAAGAAAGGAAACATCCTAAATTTCCTAACAAATGAATGACCAATACTAGACCAATTCCAGAAAGGCTTCTATCTGTGGAAAGGGAAGTGGTCCCTTAAAAGCATGTGGCACTCCAGGGGTCAGGAAGAGATGAACGATTTGGCCACATCATTATTTACAAAGATGCAATGACATATATATTTGTGTATTTACACACACATGCGCGCACACAAACACACACGTGTGTATATGTGTATACCATAATGTCAAAAGACAAATGAACATCTGGGAGGCCAGGCATGATGGCTGACGCTTGTAGTCCCAGCACTCTGAGGCGGGAGAATCACTGGAACCAGGCTGCAGTGAGGTGTGATCACAGCACTGCACTCCAGCCTAGGTGACAGAGTAAGACCCGTCTCCAGAAAAGGTGGGGGGATTATCTGCAGTATACATATTAGTCAAAGGGCCAATGTCTGGGGTTTTTTTGTTTTGTTTTGTTTTGTTTTGAGATGGAGCCTCACTGTCGCCCAGGCTGGAGTGCAGTGGTGCGATCTTGGCTTACTGCAACCTGTAGCTTCCGGGTTCAAGTGATTCTCACGCCTCAGCCTCCCTAGTAGCTGGGATTACACGTGCATGTCGCCACATTCGGCTAATTTTTGTATTTTTAGTAGAGATGGGGTTTCACCATGTTGGCCAGGCTGGTCTCAAACTCCTGGCCTCAAACAATCCACCCAACTCAGCCTCCCAAAATGCTGGGAATACCGGTGTGAGCCACACTGTACCCAGCGAGGGCTAATTTCTTTAATATAAGAAGAGCTCTCACAAATGAAGAGAAAAAAATCAACAGTCCAATAAACAAATGGCAGGGTATATCTGCAGGCTGCTCATGGAAGAAAAACATACTGTGGCAATTTAGCAGTAAACGAACAATCCCAAGACGCATGCCTTTCGACACAGCAGCTCCACCTCTACAAACGTCCACGGAAGGACGCAAAGGCGCGCTTATACCAGTGTTCATTTTTCTAGGAAAGGAACAGCTCTGCTCACAACAGTGAGAAAAGGGCCGTCCCACAGGCAGCGGAGAGACCCTGCGGCCCCACGCCAAGGTTCAGCTCCTCCACAACGGGCAGCTGTCTACGTGTTATGCCTCAATTCCCACCTGTAAAGTGGGAATGATAGTAATGCCATCGTACCGCATGACATTACACCGATGAAGTTAGAATGGCCCAGAATTAATTGCTCTATAAATGTTTGATGAAGCAGAGGATAATGATAAATAAAAATACCATGATGGCAGTAGTTACAATAACAATTCTATTTGTTACAAAAAGGCCGGGGGGAAGCAAGGTAACCCAGAAGAGGTTAGAAGTCATCTCTCCCAAATAGGCAGCTTCCACTTCCACCCTTGCCCGAACTTAAAGGAGGCCTTGTCATGCTCCCAGAAGAAAACCGAGTGCAAAAAACACCAGTGAGCAAAGTGGACTGGAAGACTGAGAAATTCACGAGGCTGAAGGGGGATTCAAGCCCACATCCTTCAGCACGCGTGTCCCCACGTGGGAGGACGGAGACTCTCCTTCCCTTTCTCTCCCTAACACAGTATCCACCTTCCTAGGAATCAACGTTCCCAGCTTTCCCTGATTAATATTTAGGTTCAGTACTTTCCCCAAAGCATATCTGTGTCTTTTCTTCTTTTTCGACTTCTGTAAATCTCCTTTGGTTATTTTTATCTGTAGGACTTTTAATACTCAACAAGCTGCAACTTTTCATAAAAAATCCCTTCAGCCTTTGACCAACGCTGGGAATATGTTTGAGAATGTAGTTAATTCAGGAAAGTCATTCGATAGTGAAAGACTTTTAAAATAAAAGTTAGCATGCTACAAAATAAAAGTTCTCCTTATTCTTTTAAGTGTGGCATCAAAAATAGAAGGCTGGGGCCAGGGATGACAAATTTCAGCTCTCTCCACTTGGCTGCTGCTTGAGTTTGGCACAAAGCCTGGTGGCTTAGGGAGCTGGACTGGCTGCACTGGGCAGAAGTGGAGGCGCACCCGTGGCCCACGGCATCCACCAGAGCAGAGGGCCTTACGCTGTGGCATGCCAGGGAGGCCACTGGGGACGTTGCGGCCACCAGCCCTGGGGCCCCAGCAGGGCCGGACTCTGTAGGTCACTCCACCTGTGGGCACCCTGATGCCCGGCCCACTCGTGACCCAGTGCATGTGTGCTCCGTGATGTGGAAGAGGTGAGGCACACGGCCACAAAGGGCAGCAGTGACTGTCTTTAACAAATGCGAGTGTTAAGGACACCAGCATGACCTCGAAGCTCCTCCAGTAGTTAGAGTCGACCACACACTGAAATTTTAATGGGCAACTATTGAAGATATCGATCTACAAGCACCATTTTCTGCTTGATAATATGGTTTTAAAACATTTTTTACATTATCTCTGTAGCTGGCTAGCAAAAAACACAATTGCTTATTTTGGATTACCAGGAAGAAGCACAAATGACTACAACGTAAAAAATGCATTCAGGCCGGGCGTGGTGGCTCACGCCTGTCATCCCAGCACTTTTGGAGGCTGAGGCAAATCGATCACATGAGTCCAGGAGTTTGAGACCAGCCTGGGTGACAAAGCAGAACCCTGTCTCTACAGAAAATACAAAAATTGGCTGGGGGTGGTGGCGGCGCATACCTTTAGTCTCAGCTACTCTGGAGGCTGAGATAGGAGGATTGCTTGAGCCCAGGAGGCAGAGGCTGCAGTAAGCTGAGATCATGCTATTGCTCTCCAGCCTGCGCAACAGAGCAAGACCCCATCTCAATAAAAAGAAATGAAAGAAATGCATTCATATTTATGATCATTTCTCAGAATAAATATGTCTACTACACGGTCATCAAAGTTAGAAGGTAATAAAGACCCATCTTGGTTTGAGAGTCCCATAAATGCCTTCTAGCTTCTATCTATAAATACAGGTTGAGTAGCCCTTATCCAAAATGCTTGGGATAGATGTGCTTTGGATTTTGGAATATTTGCATATGCATAAAGAGATACCTTGGGATGAGACCCAAATCTAAACACAAAATTCATTTGTGTTTCACACACATCTCACACACACAGCCTGATGGTAATTTTATTCAGTATTTTAAATAATTTTAGGCATGAAAGTTCATGTCAACAGCTTATGAATGGAATTTTCCACTTGTGGCATTATGCTAGTGCTTGAAAAGTCTCAGATTTTTGAGCATTTTGGATTTGGGATTTTGGGATAAGGGATGCTCAAATTCATCCCATCCCTTCAATTTTGCCTTACCCTTTCTGCATACAATCCTGTGTTCCTTTGTTTTATTTTGCTTGTTGAGACGGAGTCTTACTCTGTCCCTCAGGCTGGAGTACAACGGCGTGATCTTGGAACACGGCAACCTCCACCTCCCAGGTTCGAGCAATTCTCCTGCCTCAGCCTCCCGAGTAGCTGGGATTACAGGTGTGCACCACAATGCCCAGCTAATTTTTGTATTTTTAGTAGAGATGGGGTTTCCTCATGTTGGCCAGGCTGGTCTTGAACTCCTGACCTCAAGTGATCTGCCTGCCTCAGCCTCCCAAAGTGCAGGGATTACAGGCATGAGCCACCGCACCAGGCCCTGTGTTACTTTTTGTAATTTGCTAAAGAGCTACAGTAGGGCTATTGAATGTGCACACAATGCACTCTCTGTGTCTTTGAAACACTGCCAAAAACACTATTTTGCCTTTGCAGTTTCTTGGCACACTGGCTGAAGACGTGTTGCCCACACACTGAGGGAGGTCCTTACTGTGGACACCGAGCTCCGGGAGGCTGCGGTGGCGGTGCTGAGTCTGCAGGTGGAGAGGAGCAGGGACTGTTTTGCCTCCACCTCCTTCAAAACCTACTTTTCTTCCCAGCAAGAGTCCCTTCCCTCACGCTCTCGAATCCACCCTGGCCCGAGGCTGCTCCTGAGCACCACATCCTGACCCCACTTGATGGCAAGATGTCTGCACGTCCACAAGTGAAGCACTCATCTCATCTCCTCACAGTCGATCCCTCGGAGCAGATGGGCGATCCCCACCACCTTCTGAGCACTCTGCATGTTACAGCTCCTACTCGGCATCTTGGTCAGACCTGGGGTCGCTCTACCTGTTCCACACCTAGACCACAAGTTTTCACCCCGGCCACCCATCAGTACCACTTAGGAAGTTTGAAAAAAAACTACGCCAGTGCAAGCCAATGACAAAAAAAAAACATTAATTACCCGATTTTAAAATAGGCAAAGAACCTGAATAGACATTTGTAGCGAGAAGGTGTACAAATATCTAATGAGGAGATGAAAAGTGCTCCATATCACTAGTCATGAGAAATGCAGATTAAAACCACAATGAGGCCAGCACGGTAGCTCACAGCTGTAATCCCAGCACTCTGGGAGGCCAACGTAGGAGGATCACTTGAGTTCAAGACCAACCTGAGCAACCTAATGAGATCCTGCCTCTCCAAAAAAAGTTGTCTTTTTTTTTTTAATTAGCCAGGCATGGTGGTGCATGCCTGTGATCCCAGCTACTGGGGAGACTGAGGTGGGAGGATCGCTTGAGCCCAGGAGGTTGAAGCTGCAGTGAGCTGTGATCGTGCCACTGCACTCCAGCCTGGGTAACAGAGCGAGAGGCAGTCTCTAAAAGACAACAACAACAAAACCCCACAATGAGATATCACTTACATGGAGCAGGATGGCTGCTACCAAAAAACTGGACAGCACCAAGTGCCGGTGAGGACGTGGAGAACCGGAATCCCAGCTATCCGGTGAGGACATGGGGAACTGGAACCCTGTGCACTGCTGGTGCAAGTGTGAAATGACGTGGCTGCCATGGAGACAGCAGAGAGGTTCCTCAGAGAATTAAACACAGGTATGACCCAGCACGGGATCCTGCAGTCCCGCCTCTGGGTGCGCATCCAGAAGAAATGAACTCAGTATGTGGAAGAGACGTCAGCACACGATCACCGCTGCAGTATTCACAACAGCCTACGGGGGACGCCCGAGTCCATCTGCAGGTGAATGGACCAAAAAACGTGGTGTATACACACAACAGAACGTGATTCCACCACAAAAAGACAAAACGTGGATGAGTCCACTGAAATGACGTATCTAAAGTGGTCAAAATCACAGAGAAAGCAGAACGGTGGTCACCAGGGCCTGGGGGAGGGGAGGTGGGGATGCCCAGTTTAACGGCACAGGGCACAGAGGCTGAGCGTTGCATGACGAAGAATTTCTAGAGTTCTGCTGCCTGACAATGTGGAAGTGCTCAACACTGCTGAACTCTACACTTAACACAGCTGCGATGGTCAGGTCCATGCCATGCTTTTTGTTACAATTCAAAACTTTAGAAAATTACTTAAAACAGAACAATACCAAGCCTGGGTCCTGCCTCTCAGAGCTCCTAACCTTTTTGTTTTATGCTTCTCGATGATCCTGTTGTTTTTTTGGCCTTCCTCACTCATTCTCATATGATTCTAATAAAAAGGTGTGAGTAGGAACACCTACAAATTATAAACTAAAATTTAAAACTGTCTCTGATTAGGGTATGTATATTTATTGTGCATCCTTTTATTCTCTCCATACTAGGGTACACAGTAAGTGCTTAGCACTCATTAAACATTCACATTATTATCAATTGAATAAAAGAATGAATGATTATTTGGGTGGTAATAATACTATAAATGTACTTTAAAACACTGGGATAAAAGTTTAAATAGCTACATTCTAATTCTAATTATGGGCTGGGCGTGGTGACTCACGCCTGTAATCCCAGCACTCTGGGAGACCAAGGTGGGAGGATTATCTGAGGTCAGGAGTTCAAGATCAACCTAGCCAACACAGTGAAACCCCGTCTCTACTAAAAACACAAAAATTAGCCAGGCGTGGTAGCAGGCACCTGTAATCCCAGCTACTTGAGAGGCTGTGGCAGGAGAACTGCTTGAACCCAGGAGGTGGAGGTTGCAGTGAGCCGAGATGGCACGACTGCACTCCAGCCTCGGCAACAGAGTGAGACTCCGTCTCAAATAATAGTAACAGTTATTATTACTATGCTACTAACTTAGAACTAGTAAGTCTTAGCTGTCCAGTGCCCAATTACCCCATCAGTAAAATCCTCACATTCACTGATCAATTACTATGTGCCAGGTACTATTTTAAGACTCCCAGATATACGATCACATTTAAAACTCACCATCGTTTGAAATGGATATCCCTGTTATTTTCATTTGCCGGTTGAAGAAATCGAGGCTGGAGAGCTCACATATCTTACGTGAAGTAGGGAAGGGATTTGAACTGGAACTGGCTAACCACAGTGGTTTCACTTGCGACACACTTAGAACACTGTTCAGAGCACTCTGCGCTTTACACACCAGCAGGGTGACTAAGAGCTGACCAGGAGGGAAGGTGTGGAGGATGCACTTTCCTGGCAAAAGCAAAACACCTCCACAGCACCGAGAGCTGACTGTAGGCCAGGGAGCCTGAGAGGCGCAGCTGCTCACCTGCGAGGGCAGGTGGTGAGCAGAGGGCTGGGGAGGGAGGCACCAGCAGCTATCAGCTTTCACATGAGAAGCTGCCAGGGAAGAGTCATCAAATGTCATCAAATGTGGAGATTAGGAGGCTCTCCATGTCTGAGATGGACTGGACAGAAATAAGCATCCCTGAAATCTCCACCCAGAGAAATCCATCAACACACACAGAACACTGCACTCAAGCACACCCTCCCAGACCGTCCCAAGCCGTCCCGAGCCGGGTGCTGGGAGGACAGAGACACTCTCCTGCCTTCTTGTTTTAACTTTCTTGACCACTGACAAATGCGCGAAGAGGAAGCCTTCCTTACTTGAAAGAGGCAAGTGGCCCATCACCGCAGCTGCAGACACAGCTCTGCTGTCACAGTATTATGACTATAATGACCACGACCACATCAGCAGGAAATATTCTCACCTGAAAACTGGCTTAACCTGTAACTTGCACTGTTGGTTCAATCAAAACCAAATACTTTACAAATGCATGACTCCCCTTTTTCCTTCAGACCTGGTTAGAGTTCTCGGCAAACTCCCCAAATTCAAAATGAAGCTGTGGATGGTGGATGGGCCTATACTACATTCCAGGGAGGGACACGCTGAGACCACGGGAAATAAACAACCAATCCTCTTTTCCTGAAGCTGTAGAGGTGAACTTAGGCCCACTGTGTTACAGTCCTAAGCTCAAAGGAACCTACATCTGCCTAAGCCATCAACTCTAGAAGGCACCTGCAACACCTGCCTATGCCATCAATGCTAGCAGGAATCTACAACATTTGCACAGGTCATCATGCTGTAGCAGGAACCTGCAACATCTGCCTAATAACCACATCCTTAAAAACCTCCCTCAGCCCATTCTATTTTCCAGCAATGCTACTGAATAGAGCCGCATTTTTTTCACGACGGTGAAAATACACGGTTCCCACCCATGTGGCAGACATCTCACAAAACACGTGCGCTCATCACAGGGAGTAAGCAGACCAAGGATGAGGGCACTGGAACAACTGTCTGCCAGTCTGAATCTTCCCCAGAGAAGCCACAGCAGGCTACTGACTTCGCCTCTCCATAGAACCCTGTGCACAGGTGAGGTCTGCTGGCACATGTGCTGCTGTCCTACACTGAGCTACTGACGCTAAAAACCTAACTGGACTCACGGGGTGAGTTCTGTTTACCAGACCTCTAGGAAATTCTTGAGTTACCTCCTCTCCCCTGCCCATGTACACAATAAGGAAAAACAGGTATCTATCTGCAGAAAGTCTCGCCATGATCAGGCGTCAGAATGGAAAACGTTCTTTCTGACCTTCAGTTTGAGCACATGTGTCTGAGTCCCCTGAGACTCAGCTGCACTGCGGGGACGCACGGGGCAAAGGCACGGGGCGAAGGCTGGCCATCACATGCGGGGGATACCATCTAAGTGAAATAAAATGGATCAGGCTGAGAGTGCCTCAGGAAGCCGATGTTACGCTCCACGGGCAGCTGGCATAAGTGGTAGCTTCGCAGAATTATCCTAAGTGGCATCATTTTTACACAGTTCAGCAAATTCTCAGGTTTTCCCTTTTCTCACTTTTGGTCGTCCAGTGCCTGAAATTAATGCTAACGTCAAGTTTACTCGAATATCCAGACTACGAAATCAGACAGCACCTATCCTAAGTCTCCCTACACACGACCTGTGATACCGCGTGCTCACACCCCAGTCTCCCACAGATACCAGTGCCTGCGGGGGCTCCTCCGTGGGGCCCAGGTGCTAAGCAGCATAGATGCTAGTGTCTCAGGTGCAACTCGACATAGGAGGTGACAGCACAGCACCCCCTTCCACAGGAGGCGTCCCCCCCTCCCCACCAACCCCCAAGGGCTCTGACGCTGTTTCCCATGCAACATCAGGCCAGGCAGCAGCCATCTCTAAATGAGCCTGCACTTATTTTAAAAACTTCCTTTCAACCTGACACCATCTAGATCAGGAATTAGTGCTCCCATTTGCCTTCAGGGTGGCTGCTCCCTGCGGACAATGCGTTCACCACCCCATGCCACCCATACTCAGGACACGTGAGACAAGCACACTGTGGGGAGAGGGAGCACTCCTCTGTGGGGTGAGCACTCCTCTG
This sequence comes from Piliocolobus tephrosceles, assembly GCF_002776525.5. Lineage (NCBI taxonomy): Eukaryota > Metazoa > Chordata > Mammalia > Primates > Cercopithecidae > Piliocolobus > Piliocolobus tephrosceles. The sequence goes on from NC_045455.1 coordinate 1,419,103, forward strand.
TGGGGGACCACTCTTCTCTGGGGAGGGGGAGCACTCCTCTGTGGGGGGAGCACTTCTCTGTGGGGGGGGCACTCTTCTGTGGGGCAGGGGGGCCCCCCTCGGGGGGGGGGGGCACTCCTCGGGGGGGGGGGGGGGCGGTCTGGGGGGGAAGGGGAGCACTCTGGGGAAGGGAAGCAATCTTTGGGGGAAGGGAAGTACACCTCCACAGGGAGGGGAGCACTCTATGGGGAATGGGACTTCACCTTTTCTCCCCTGGGCCCAGAATAGTCACTGTGAGGCTCAAAGTACCTGGTAAAACATTAAAGTCCCTGATGCACAGAGGCAGATGGAAAACAGTCCAGAGAGAGCCACAAACAAAAACAGCATCCACTGAACATGGGCAGACAGAGAGGCAGCCTGGCTGGAACAAAGGACTAAGGAGCTTGGGGCCCAGGTCTCCCTGCAGCCCACCTGTCTCAGATCAGCACAGGGACGGAGTCTCTAGCCCACAGTGAGCTACAGCCTGCCCCAGCTGGCTGGTGCCTCCACCCTCCACCACTGGTGTGACGGGCAGCCTGGAGCAGACCAGGCCAGGCAAATGGTGCTCGGCCAGTGTTCTCTGCCCTCCACCATGACAGAGGCCCCCAGAGAGTTCACCTGCCCCACAGCCCCGCAGGGACCAGGCCACCTTCTCCACCCCCAGTGTGGCTGCCCAACCCTCCCGACTAGCGCTCCCTGTCCCTCACCTCCCCAATCCCCACCCTCCCAAAAAACATAAAGCTCTGTAGGAACACAGACACAGCCAACGGAGCACTTCCACCCACACCTTAAATCTCTTTGTGGCTTTCTCTGGCTTTATATGAGAAATACAAAGTACTAGAAACACTGACCTAAACAAGCAAACAAAGCCCATGTAAGTGATTCAAACCCGTGCCATGCCCTCCTTCTTTGGTTCTCAACCACAAAAATTCTGAAAACGCACTATTTTAAAATGCTCCCAAATCCATTTTTGATGAGTGAAATTCTGCCCTGAATAACGCTGAGCACAGCATGACGTGAGCAGCGGAAGTGGGTGGGTCAACGACACGGGAGCGTGATGGCGAGCACCTTCCGCAACAAAATGGCTGGATCTTTCCTGCACAGCCAGAGCTCCCCAGGCTTCCAGAAGCTTCTCTGGATGTTACACAACAGGAACTCCTCCCTTGGGATCTGTGGGGAGGAGGAGACCAGTGGCGACAGTGCAACCCAGTTACAGTGAAAACCGAGCTCCCTGGGCAGCACACCTCGTCTGCTGAGATCTACAAAGCCCTCTCTTCTCCGTGCAAGTCTTTTTCTGGAGCCCTGGGCTATGTTGCATTTTAAAAGCTACTTCTAAAAGGTTATCGGATGCCATCATCACTTGAAGAGTAAAATGTTCCTACCTTGGCTTTGTGGCTATTTCTGCCGAAGGCCAGACATAACTTAAGAAAGATTCAGGCTGGGACAGTGGCTCACGCCTGGAATCCCAGCACTTTGGGAGGCTGAAGTGGGTGGGTCACCTGAGGTCAGGAGTTCAAGACCAGCCTGGCTAACATGGTGAAACCCCATTTCTACTAAAAATACAAAATTAGCCAGCTGTGGTGGCACATGCCTGTAATCCCAGCTACTCAGGAGGCTGAGGCAGGAGAATCACTTGAACCTGGCAGGTGGAGGTTGCAATGAGCCGAGATGGCACCATTCCACCCCAGCCTGGGCAACAGAGCAAGACTCTGTCTCAAAAAATAATAATAATAATACACACACACACAAAGAGAGAGAGAGAGAATTCACATGCTATAAAATTCACCCTTTACAATGTACAATTCAGTGGTTTTTTAGTTCATTTACAGAGTTGCACAATCATCACCACCATCTAATTCTAGAGCATTTTCATTACCCCAAGAAGGCACAAGACCCACACACAGTCGCTCTCACACCCCCTCCCCCAGCCCCTGCCAACTATTAATCTATTTTCTGTCCCTACAAATTTGCCAGTTCTGGACATGTCACATAAATAGAATCATACAATGTGTGGCCTTTTATTTCTAGCTTCCTTCACTTAGCATCGTGTTTTCAAAGTTCATTCATGGTGTACATAAATCAGTAGTTGGTTCCTTTTTGTGGCTGGATAACACTCCATGGTAAGGATAAATCACATTTCCTTTATCCATTCATCTACTGATGGGCATGAGAGGCTTCCACTCTTTGGCTACGATGAATAATGCTGCCAAGAACACAAGAACATTTGTGTGAAAGTTTCTGTGTGGATGCATGTCTTCAAAGCTTTTGAGGATATACTTAGGCGTGGAATTGCAGGGCGTATCAGTAACTCTTCATATTCCTGTACATCAAGGAATTGCCAAAGTGTTTCCAGAGCAGCTTGACCATTTTACATTCCCACCAGCAACGCACAAGACTTCCAACTCCTCCACATCCTCCTTAACACCTCTTCATTGTCTGTCTTTTTTATTACACCCCTCTTAGTGGGTATGAAGTACAAAGTTTTTATGTGCATTTCTCTAATATAAGTAAATGCAAATAATGTTGACCTTTTTTTTTTTTTTTTTTTTTTTTTTTTTTTTTTTTTTTTTTATTGAGACGGAGTCTCGCTCTGTCACCCAGGCTGGAGTGCTGTGGCCGGATCTCAGCTCACTGCAAGCTCCGCCTCCTGGGTTCATGCCATTCTCCTGCCTCAGCCTCCAGAGTAGCTGGGACTACAGGCGCCCGCCACCACGCCCGGCTAGTTTTTTTTGTATTTTTTTTTAGTAGAGACGGGGTTTCACCGTGTTCGCCAGGATGGTCTCGATCTCCTGACCTCGTGATCCGCCCATCTCGGCCTCCCAAAGTGCTGGGATTACAGGCTTGAGCCACCGCGCCTGGCCATGTTGACCATCTTTTCATTCATTGGCTGGCCCTTTGTATTCTTCCTTGGTAAAATACCAATTAAAATCCTTTGTCCATGGTTAGATTAGAGCATCATTTTGTTATGAATTGACAGAGTTCTTTGTGTCTTCTGGATGCAAATGCTTGACCAGAGCTACGCTCTGCCAAGCATCTCTCCCATCCTGTGAATTTTCTTTCCATTTTCGTAATGGTGTCCTTTGAGGAACAAGTTTTCAATTTTAATCTAGTCCAAGTTATTTATCTTTTCCTTTGGTTGCTTATGCTTTTTATACCATATCTAAGAACAGATCACCTAATCCAAGGTGACCATGATTCGCCCGTGTTTTCTGCAGTCAACTCAATAAAGTAACTCCCAAGTATCTGCGGTCCTCTGCTAGACTCCATGGAGTAGGGGAGACAGGTGAGATGCTGCTTCCCACCCGAAGGAATCTGCTGTTTCACTAGGGGAAGAAGACATACAAGCTTGCTCCAAAACTGCATGGGTCCCCTAGACTCACAGTGGAACACAAGAAGGGAGGCTCTGTAGGGGCAGGCAGGAGAAACAGCCTCGATGGGAGCCGTCATCTCACAGTGAGCCAAATGGCCTCGATGGGAGCCTTCATCCCGTGAGCCAAACGGCCTCGATGGAAGCCGTCATCCCACGGTGAGCCAAACGGCCTCGATGGGAGCTGTCATCCCGTGAGCCAAACGGCCTCGATGGGAGCCGTCATCCCACGGTGAGCCAAACGGCCTCGATGGGAGCTGTCATCCC
>NC_045455.1:1422764-1427870 GCF_002776525.5 Piliocolobus tephrosceles
CGTCATCCCACGGTGAGCCAAACGGCCTCGATGGGAGCTGTCATCCCAAGGTGAGCCAAACAGCCTTGACAGGAGCCGTCATCCCACAGTGAGCCAAACGGCCTCGATGGGAGCCATCATCCCAAGGTGAGCCAAACAGCCTCGATGGGAGCCGTCATCCCGTGAGCCAAACAGCCTCGATGGGAGCCGTCATCCCACGGTGAGCCAAACAGCCTCAATGGGAGCCGTCATCCCAAGGTGAGCCAAACAGCCTTGACAGGAGCAGTCATCCCACGGTGAGCCAAGGGCCTCAATGGGAGCAGTCATCGAAACAACGCGGCTGATGGCTGGGACCTGGGGGAGCAGGAGGGGGAGGGGGAGGCGGGTGGGTGGGGGGCATGCCGGCAGCAGAACAGGGTCAGAGAGACTAGAATTGGGCCACATGGCCTTGGGCCAGCAGAGAAAGCTCCCGCTTGGCAGACCCACCTGTCCCACGATGTTTAAAGGAGCTCTGCACTGCATGAAGCCAGTCGGCTTAACTGCAAACACTGCGTTGGTGAGAAGAAACAAGCAAAATGTTCCCAGCTCACATTTCTTTTCCTATTTGCAGCAAATTATGGCAATAACCTAAGGTTCGTTCAATGCTCCACGAGCAGAAGGCCACATACTTTTCTGAGTCGCTAATACTTTAAGTTGAAGCTATTTCTTTTCTTTATTTTTTTTTGGTTTGAGATGGTATTTCACTCGTCATCCATCCTTGAGTGCCGTGGCGCGATCTCAACTCACTGCAACCTCTGCTTCCTGGGTGCAAGTGATTCTCCTGCCTCAGCCTCCCAAGTAGCTGGGATTACAGGCACCCGCCAACACACCCGGCTAATTTTTATATTTTTAGTAGAGACAGGGTTTCACCGTGTTGGCCAGGCTAGTCTCAAACTTATGACCTCAAATGATCTGCCTGCCTTAGCCTCCCAAAGTGCTGGGATCACAGGCGTGAGCCACCGCGCCCGGCACAAGTTGGAGTTATTTTATCCCAAGGCACAGAGCTTTGGGAAGCTGGCGCTGAATAGATATGGGAGGATTGAGGGTTTCAGACCAAAGCTTGGGTTCAGAAAAAAGTAAAAGGGCTGAAGGAGAGGACCTGTGAACTCTTCCAGGGTCAATTCCAGGCTACAAAGGAGACTGAATGGGCTTCCGGAAGCAGTATTTCCCTGCACCATGAAAAAGCAGCGAGGCCAGTTATGGAGGCACACAACCAGGCTGACCGCTGTAGCATGGGCAGCAAATCTGTGTTCGTTAATCCAAGACCCAGAGCGGCTTCCACCTGAGCCCCCTGCTGAGCCTGCTGCAGTTATTCTCAATACAAACCAGAGTGACCACGTAACCTTACAGCCCGCTCATTTCGTGCTCTTCCCAAAACCCTCCAAGGTTTCCATCCACTCAGATGAAAGGAGAAATTAGACGAGGCCCTCGGTGACCTCCCTGTCTCACGGCTCCTCAGACACAGCCAAGCTGAGTCCTGTTTTGAGGCCTCTGCCCATGCCGTTCCTCAGCCCAGCCCCTTTCCTCCTCTCCTTCAGGTCTTTATGCCCACGACAGCGCAGCATGGCTGGCTCTTGCCAACCCCCCTGGAAGCCCATCCCTCCTGTAATAAACATATTACAAATATTTCTCTGTAATATTTAGCGCTACCTGACTCATGATCTGTTTTAACGAACATTTCACCGAAGGATAACTTGCTCACAAAGTGCCTAACCTGCCCTAGATGTGTGGCTCAGCCTTCACCTGGGTAACCAGTGTCATCAGGACCAAGAAACACAACATCGTCAGCATCTGAGAAGCCCCTTCTGTGACTGCAGGCCCTCCCACCTGCCAAGGTCTCACTTTGACCTCTGCCTTCATCCCCCAGGAGTGCCCAGCTTTGAACATCGCATCAGTGAATCTTATAATATACTCTTTCTGTCTGGCTTCTTTTCCTTGTTTAGGCTGTCAAAAGTCACCCATGTTGTTCGTTCATTTTATTTAATGTGAACATTTCACGATTTATTTTTGCTTTTTCTACTGTTGACAGACATTTGGGTTGTTTCCGGGAGCATGTATTTACTGCAAACTGCCAAACAGTTTTCTAAAATGGTTTTGAACGTTCCCACCAGAGGCACATATGGGTTCCAACAGCTCCACAGCCTTCCAACGCTGCCCTGGATACAAATACCTGACCAGACCTGCGCTCTGCCAATCCTCTCTCCCGTCCTGTTAATTTTCTTTTCAATTTCATAATGGTGTCCTTTGAAGCATAAAAGTTTTTAATTTTAATCTAGTTTAATTTTTAGTCTTAATGTAAGTTTAGTAATATATTTGTTTACTGTCATCTCTGCCTAAAATGGACAGTGCATTAGATGCATGCCACTAGGGGACAGATTTCCAAAACGTACCCAATATAGAAAACCTGCACGATTGTATTATAAATATAATTCTGGCACGCTGGAAACAACACACATTTTAATTTAACTGGGAGAAGAAAGATCACGACTTCTCATCAGCAGTTCTCTTCTCTTTCACCTGCATCAGCAGCTGTATTCTCTTTCACCTGCCTGGTGCTCCTGGCTGAACAGCATCAGTGGCTCAGACCCCTCATATTCTAGAACGTGAAGCACATGTAAGATAACGCTTTGTTGCTGAGATGCTACCACAGAAGGAAAGCTCCAGGCTACCCCAGAAAACACAGTAATAACACCTTTTCCTATAAAGTTAGCTGAGTTGTGTGTGTGTGTGTGTGTGTGTCTGTGTGTGTTCCTATGTGTCAGGCGCTATTTAGCAGCTCCACAGGGGTTTCTTATTATTATGCAACTCCCATGAAGGTGCCCTATAATCCCCGTTTTAGAGACAAGCCAACTGAAGCTAAGCAGAAACAGATAACGTACCAAAGATAAAACACGTGCTAAGTGATAGGGTCAAGTTCAAACAGTGTGGTTGGATCAGGGCTCGAGTTCTCACCCTCTGTCCATGCTACAAATCACAACTCGCATCCTGGCACCATGGTCCACACCAGTGCGCCCCTTAAGCAAGGTCAAAGGGGCTCTGCGCCTGCTCTGGGCACTCGCACACAAAGGCGCGGGAGGAGGCCCTGCACCTGCTCTGGGCATGCGCACACGGAGGCCCTGCACAGGCTCTGGGCATGCGCAGATGGAGGTGCAGCGGTGGCCTGGCACCACAGCATGCGCACACAGAGGCATGGAGGAGCATGCGGACCGTCGGGCTCATGGCTGCACCTCGGAAAACTCAGGGGCTCCTTAGTGCTGAGCCCCACTTTGCGACTGCCGAAAAGTTTGGTGCGCTGCTTAACTTTACGTTGAGAAATGTAAGCGATGTTAGACGAATCACGCAATGGCTGGCGAGTTCAACTCCGTAATGACTCTGTCAAGGTTCTGGAACTATTTGAGGTTGCACGGTGCAGGGTTCTAAGGCCTGTGACCACTTAGGACTTCTTACCCGCGCGAGTGAAGGTTTATTCTACACAATGCAACCAAAGCGGAGCCTGGAAATGAACAGATCGACTTCAGCAAGCATCATAACCTCTCGCTTCAGATTTTGTGTTCACTAAAGTCTTACTTTTTCACCGAATTCATACTAAGTAATGTTCTTAGAATTTATAAATGTATACAAATAAAATGCTTTGAGAAGAAGTTCTGTTGACAAACCCGTAGAAATCACTGCTGTGGGTTCTGTAACTCCTGCGCTTGTGTGAGCTCAGGCAATCGGAAACAGCCTCCATCAGTCGCGCGGAAGGTTGTCTTGCTGGGCTGCCATGCAATGCCAGGCTTTCGGGGCACTCAAAGAAATCAACTTTTTAATGGAAAAAAAAAAAAACTCAATCTGAACATTCTTGAAATGTCAGCAAAACCCGTTTATGGTATTTAGATTTCCCAGTGTCCTTCTATAATTAATTCTCCCTTGAATGAAAAAGTTTCTTTTCCCCAGTGTATCTATGGAGTGCCTTTTATTAGACCCAGATGGAGATTTCCTTTTTTACCTTCACTGCCAGAAAACGCACAGCTAAATCCATCCCAGACGTCTGCTAAAATTTTTCTCGGCTTTTTTTTTTTAAGTCCTCTTTTATGTTGTGTTTAATTGTGTCAGCTACTTCAAATCCTTCCTGGAAGGGAGACTACAAGCCCCAGCGGACAGCCGTCTTCTCTGTCTCCTGGCGCTTCCCCTCGCCAGTTGGTATCCATGGTCCTACCGCTGACATGGCCTGCTGGAAATGGGGGCATGGGCAGAACCACGCTTACCTTTTGGGGTTGCTGCCTCAGGAGGAGGCACCTGCCACCCCACCAGGTGCCACAATGATGCCCCCCACGTGCGGCCATGAGGGCACGTGAGCCAAGTACAGGGTAGAGGATAGCTTTCTGGCGACGAGAAAAACCATATCACTGAAAAAAAGAAATACTCATATTGCTATCCACTTTGAAAACCACTAATTTATGAAAAGAAAAGTACAGAGGAGTGTGAAAGCATTGGGTCACATTCTCTAAGTCTGCATTTGTCACTGGTATTTATTTTTTGAGTCCAATACAGTCAGGGTTTGACTCTCCGGGCAGCCTGTGGTTCCACCGCGGTTGATGGCTGAGGTCACCGATAGGCCCTGGAAACCCAATTTCTGCCCAGACTCACTTTTCCAGTTTGCAAATTAGAAATAAAGACAAGAAATTTCACTCCTGTCTTAAACTCTGGGTTTTACTAAAATTCCATGAAGACCAACCTCGTTCAGTCCAATATTATTGTGACTGCAACGGTTTCTTAACCAAGTTGCAGGAAAGGCCCTTTTCTCAAGTATTTTAAGGACCTTTCCCTGCCCCTCACCCACCCCCTGCACATGCCCCATCCCAGCACCAATTAAAAGCCAAGCAGGGGGAACAGCTGAGCTTGCACGTCTATTCTGCCGTGAGGCCCCGTCCAGAGGGCTTAGTTTCTCAAACAAAAACTCATTATCAGCTGGAAGCAGCACAGCTAGTGAAGCTCACGAGCACCCACTCCCCTGGTGGCTCACCGTCTCCCGTCTCCTGGTGGCTCACCATCTCCCATCTCCTGGTGGCTCACCGTCTCCCGTCTCCTGGTGGCTCACCGTCTCCC
>NC_045455.1:1427880-1433501 GCF_002776525.5 Piliocolobus tephrosceles
CTCCCGTCTCCTGGTGGCTCACCGTCTCCCGTCTCCTGGTGGCTCACTGTCTCCCATGCCCTTTTAGCTCATTAACCCAGATGAAATCATTTTCTCAATAACTAAGTAACACAAAGGCCTGGTTTAATGGTATTAATAGAAACTCAATGAGTATTTGCTTGACAAATGACCGATCAGTGAAACAGAACTGCTAATTTAAAACTGAAAAGAAAAGGAAAGAGAGAACCACTGCTAAATAATCCAAGCAGCTCTGATGATAAGAATCGCAGAAGTGAGTCAGAAAAATGAGATTTAGCTGTCCACCGACTTGGACGATGCCAGCAAGGAATTTCTTGAACTCTTAGACAAAACAGAAACCAAAATATATAAATATAGAGTAGAGTTACTATATTTTAAACATATGATTTTTCCCCCTAAAGTAGTCTCTCTTTGTGTAGACTAATGCATTTTATAAGGAAAGGAAAAAAATTCTGTGCAATACTCCTTCACTTGTGATCCACACTTGTGAGTTTAATGTGATAACGTGGGCCTACCTCGAAGATTCTAGATTTAACAAACCATTCAACCTGTTAGCTTTTCAGCAAAAAGCCAGTCAACAATAAAACTAGGCTCAACAGCTCAACTCTTAACCATCAAGATATGAAATACAAGTGAAAATATGTCAAAGGTGTTTTAAATTGTTAATATCCAGTGTTAGTAAGAACAGTGAAACTTAACACCTGAAGCTTTCGCATTCCTGCCTAAAAGAATCTCTGCATCAAACAAGCTCAACAGTTTGATTCATCCTGTCCCCACTGCGGATCCTGCATCTGCACAATAGGATCCTGTATGTGCCCTGCACGCTCACTGCGCCTGAATCCTCCACCCACCGCTCATTTTTAAGTAAAGCGGAGATGTTGTACCCCGCGCCCTGTGCCCTCAAGCCATACTCAGCTTCCCCTCTCTGCTTTAGTGGGGAAGAGCATGGACAAGAAGAAAAACAGATGCCTTGTTAAATATTAATAGTGTTTGCCTGTATAGTTAACTCTTTAAGAAATGTATCATTATGCTTCTAATGCCCAATTTAACAATGAAATGTTGATGGGTGCAGCACACCAACATGGCACATGTATACATATGTAACAAACCTGCACGTTATGCACATGTACCCTAGAACTTAAAGTATAATAAAAAAAAAAAACAATGAAATGTATGTTTAGAAGAAAAGCACGTACAGAAATTTTTATATAAATAACTTGTAAACCTGTGTCTATTGCTCCAACTCTAAAATAGAACAGTTTTAATCAAAACTGTAATTCAACACCTGCCGCCTAATAAAACATAGGCACTAATTAAACTACAGGCAGAGGCTGGGTGCAGTGACTTACACCTGTAATCACAGCATCTTGGGAGGCTGAGGCAGGTGGATCACCTGAGGTCAGGAGTTCAAGACTAGCCTGGCCAACATGGCGAAACCCCATCTCGACTAAAAATACAAAAACTAGCCAGGCATGGTGGTGTGATCTGCAGTCCCAGATACTCGGGAGGCTGAGGCATGAGAATCGCTTGAACCTGGGAGGCAGAGGTTGCAGTGAGCCGAGATCGCGCCACTCCACTCCAGCCCGGGCAACAGAGCGAGCCTCTGTCTCAAAATAAACAAACGAACAAACTAGAGGCAGATATGGTCATAAAATAAATTTGTAAGTGCTTTTTATTCTCAAGTTGAACTACAAAGGCCAGAAAATAGGGAGAGATGCAGCTGGAGAGAGACGGAGCAGGAGACAGACAGAGCTGGAGAGAGACAGATGGAGAGAGACGGAGCTGGAGGGAGAGAGAGCTGGAGAGAGACAGATGGAGAGAGACGGAGCTGGAGACAGATGGAGCAGGAGAGAGACGGAGCTGGAGAGAGAAGAAGCTGGAGAGAGATGGAGCTGGAGAGAGACGGAGCTGGAGAGAGACAGATGGAGAGAGATGGAGCTGGAGAGAGAGGGAAGCAGGGAGTGAGAAAGTAGAGGATGGGGAGAGAGAGACTCACTGGCCCAGGACCTCTAATCACCCACTACAACACATTATTTCTTTTCGTTTTTGTATATATTCTTACATTTTTGTGCAAAGTTTTCATTCTATTCTACAATAAGTCAGACTTTGTTTTAATTTAGAAACGTTTAAAGGTGCCCACCTCTGAGCGCAATGGATGAACCAGAAGGTCGTCTGTGGCTCCTCAGACTCCAGACTGTCAGGGGCCCTGAATGGAGGAGCTGCTTAGGATGCAATTATTGCCACGTATGTTCCTAAAACCCCTGACCAACTTCCCAACAGGACCGAACTCACTGCCGGAGCCTTTTATTCACTGCACAACACTGTAGGTATAGGTGTGTGCAGGATGCCGCCGCAGGCCACCGTCTCACCTGGGGAGGCCAGTGTCCGCACACCATACCTTCCCATGCTGGAACCTGGGCCACCTGCCCACACCCGCCCCCATTTCTCCACCATCTAGTAGGTTTCCCCCACACACTGCTGGGACTCACACTCTCCCATGCACCCCTGGGGCCACTGCTTCCTTCCTCACCTGCCTTTGCCCTTACCTGCACTTAACCTGCTCCTAGAGTCTTGGAGGGCAAGACGGGACATTTTTTGAAGGATAGGATGTGATGTGTTTGTAGCATAGGACGTTGCAAGTCTCACAGGATAGGATGTGATAGATCTCATAGGGTAGAACGTGATAGGCCTCATGGGACAGCCATGAACATGAGTGACACCTACTGTCTCCTCCCACACCTTCCTTGGGGACAGCAGTACCTGCTGGGCCATAGATAGGCAATGAGTTCACGCACATCCAATCCCCACTCTCGAATTTTCACTTACATCGTCACACTTAAAACTTTACTCCTAATAAATAAAACAGAAAACTGGTGAGTGCCGTGCAATTGATTATCAACTACAGAACCTCAGCTGGCTGGAATGTAGACTCCTGGCTGGGAATGGAGTGGGAATGAAGCGTGTAGCGTAGTCATCGCAGGAGTTCTGACAGTTTCTATTTTTGCTTAGATGGCATTTCTGTTCTCTTCAGTAATAAAGCTAAACTGTTCAGTAATAAAGCTAACCCTTCATGTTTTATCTAAGAAAGACTGTATACGAGGCCGGGTGCAGTAGCTCACGCCTGTAATCCCAGCACCCTGGGAGGCCAAGGCAGGCGCATCACTGGAGCGCTTTGGTGGCTGAAGGGGGTAGATCACTGGAGATCAGGAGTTCGAGACCAGCCTGGCCAACATGGTGAAACCCCGTGTCTACTACAAATACAAAAATTATCCGGGCGTGGTGGCAGGCACCTTAATCCCAGCTACTCGGGAGGCTGAGGCAGGAAAATCGCGTGAGCCCAGGAGGCGGAGGTTCAAGTGAGCAGGGATCGCGCCACTGCATTCCACCCTGGGCAACTGAGCCAGAGTCTGTCTCAAAAAATAGATAAATAGACCATCTACGGAAGGAACACCTGTCCCATGAGAAAGTGCTGCCCGAAGACCCACTTCCTCCCACCCCGCCCCCGACCTGCTGCTGTCACGGCGGCATCTGATTCTGAAAATCCTTCCTGTTCTGCAGGGCGACTTGATTCCTTCAGGCTCCCTGGGGCAGTTTTCTACCCTTTCCCCCCAAATATTTGAAAGCCTAAAAACCTCACCTTTTAAGGTTCATTTACAAATATATGATCTGCCATGCTGGGCTCACGTGATGGACCCAGCTGTGTGTCCAGAAGAGCGCAATTTCACCAGGAGGCCCTGCGCAGACCCCGCACTGCGAGCCCCGTCCTCCCGCACCTGTGCAGGCACCCGGTGCTCACGCCGTGAGGTTTCCTGAGAAGCGGCTGTGTGTCCCATGCCTGGCACCGTGTTACTAGAGAACAGGGATGTGTCAGGAGTTATTCACACATCAGCAGGGGAGATCATCACATCACACGCCAGCCACAAGCTTCCAGATTACAAAACTGCTGTGGGCTCAGCTGGCTCTTTAAGAACAAACTGTTCCATGCCAGGAATTTGCCATCTTCACTTCCCTCATCGATGCCTGTCCTCCGGCCTCCATGAGGCTTCAGATCCACGTGAATCACAGATCCACGCAAATAAAGATAATAGCATCACCTCCAGCACAGAAACTCTGTGGCTGCCTGTGTCCTGGCAAACTGGACTCCTCCGAAGGTGCGCTTACCATGTGACTGCAGGGTGCCCCCTTCCAGGCCACCGGCTCCACGGCTCCCACGCAATCCATGGTCTATGTGGGCCACTGCGAAGGGTTCCCATGTGCTGTTTTATTTCCCATAAAGAAACTCGCCCTCCACTTCAGAAGCTGCACTTAGCGTGGACACAGAATGAGACTCTGCACCCTCCCAGCTCCCAAATCTATAACTAAAAATTATGCTGCCCATTTTCCGAAGTTCAAGCTTTGGCTATTGGAGAAGTAAGTATTACTGTTACGTCTAAGCCTTGGCCAAACCATTGTCAGGAGCCATTTAAAAGTAACAACCATTCCCCGTTTGCTTCCAGATTCATCACTGACAACAATAACAGTTTGCGTGTTTTTTCCTCGCAGGTTTCCCGCGAGCTGAGGGGCCAGCGTCACAACTTCCTGAAGCCCCCGTGAGATTCAGCGGCCTGCTGGCCTCACCGTGGCCTGACTCCATCAGCTAAAGATAGCAGGACACTAAAAATAGCAGGAGCGCTGCGGCAGTGCCTTCTGACAGTGTTCACACTCGGACGCGTTAGACACTCCAGGTCCGCAATGCCGAGATGGGGACTGTGCTGCCTCAGTGCCTTCTGACACTGTTCACACTCGGACGCGTTAGATATTCCGGGCCGCAATGCCGGGGGACTGTGCTGCCTCTGTGGACAGAGTCGGATAAATCCACAGAAACCGCAGGGGTAGGAAAGCAAACATAGTAGAGTGATTAAAACGGCATCCAGTCGTTAACAGGGTGGACTGTCGTAAGGTCAGGCTCAAACAGAGATGAGTGGACCACCAACCAGACGTGTGGAGAGTCCTGCGTCCAGGAGCACCCGGGATGACACGCTAACAGAGGTGTCTACCAATTCTAAATTTTCACTCAGGTTCACTGATTTTGTCACTCAGATTCTTAAGATCTCAGGATCCTATCCTGGACTCTGAACAGAGAACAAAGCCTTTTCTTTAAATGTGTTAAAAAACCAAACATCCTAAATGTTGCCAATGTGAAAACCTGCTTTAGTCAAGCCTCCGGTCACTGCATTTGCTTGTCACACGCCCACGGGCCGTGGTGGAGTTTGCAGTGGGCCACCCCCAGGAGGGGAGTTACTAGCAGAGGGCAGCGGCCACTGTGTATTCTTCTCTTAGCTTTGAATTTTGAACTGTTTGTATATCCATTCAATAAATCCAACCAGTCCACAACTACATCAAGGTAGACAAGGAGAAGACGAACAGCAGAGGTAAGCGATCACGGAATATTTGTAGTTAAAGCTCCGTGGATACTAATAAGGTGGTACATACAGTAACACAGGGAGGCGGGCCACACAGTCTCACAGCCTCTCCACACGCGGACACTGACAACGTGGTACATACAGGAACACAGGGAGGGCAGGAAGCAGTCTCACGGCCCCTCCACACATCGACACTGACAA
>NC_045455.1:1433601-1434380 GCF_002776525.5 Piliocolobus tephrosceles
CTCATAAGCTATTGCAGGATTTTTAAGTTTGCTTTTTGGCCAAAAAATTTGCAATGTCCTCAAAGTTTTCTATGAGATTTTTCCTTCTTGGCCACGTCCCAAGGAAGATGTCTTTACAATTATTTATTCCGAGGACCTACAGTAGTATTAAGTCGTGCATTTTTTATTCTGCTTGTACTTTTCTCAAGGCAGAAACACCTTCAGCTTCAAGTTTACAGGTTAAGGCACTGTGTCCAATAATTTTATAACACTCTTCATTAATTTTCTGCTCCTGTGAGCCCTTCAAATTGCAAAAGTAATGGACGTTTTTTTCCAGTTTGCAAAGCCAGGCATTTGATTGGCTCTGTTTCTGTCCCCCAGCATCTGCAGTACCCCCTGGCTGCAGCATCAGAAAGACATGGCAGCAGCACAGATGGAGACGGTCAGGAGCTGCCATCCCTTTGATGGCCCCCTTGGCTCCTTTCCCTCATTCACCTACAGATCTGGGAATCCGCCAGGAAAGGCTCTCAGAAGTACAACTGCCTTTAGGCCTGTCCCCCAGCACCTATCATGTGCCCCTGACCCTTCTCCCTGCACACAGATGGTGCCCCATGGCCCCTCTCCCTGCATGCAGACTGTGTTTCCCCACAGCCCCTCTCCCTGCATGCAGTGTCCCCCCGGGCCTTCTCTTTGCATGCACGCTGTGCCCCCCGGCCCCCCTCCCTGCACACAGACTGTGCCCATTGGTCCCTCTCCCTGCACGCGGACTGTGCCCCCCGGCCGCCCTCCCTGCACACAGA